>NC_092499.1:154836063-155139093 GCF_047511675.1 Marmota flaviventris
TAGTCCATCATAATACAGGTGACAAGTGTCAGTTAATGACAGGGACTTCAAGTAGTAAATACAATGATTTCCCATTGTGGTCTCAGAGCCTGGGTCTCTGTAAAGTGATACGTGGCAATGGTGGGAGTGGGATTGGGGTTGGGTGTGGACAGTTCCACGTGCCCCACCCTGCCTGGTCTCAACCAGCTGTTTCCCTATATTTTGGGTTATCAGGAAAACTTACAAAACAAATGACATTCAGCTAAAAATAAATAACAAAATTTGAAAATGAGTGAGTTAATGCATCACCCAGAAGTACACAATTTCCCCCTCCTGGTAACATCTAGTCCAATATTCCCTAAATGATTTTTTATTCCCTGAGGAAGGAGGTACTGTATTTTTAGAAGACACTAATCTGATTAAGAGCCTAAAATATGGAATTTTTTTGAAGATATAGGAAAAGATAACACTAATTCAGAAGGGAAATCAAATAAAACACAAGCATCTTGCACATCCTAGAAGGACTGAGAGGAAGCTCTCACTGTCTGCAGTGGGATGGTGCTGCAGCAGACACAGCACAGGAACCCCTCCCTGTGCTCATGCCCAACTCTGTCCTTCTCTTTGGAGGTTTCCAATTTGATTCTAGGGACAGAATTCATGACTGTAAATATCTGATTGTTACTTACTAACAGATTCTTTATGAAATAAATGCACAGAGTGTGTTTGTTTGCTGTGTAAAAGCAAAACAAAGCTTGCTCAGCAGACACAGCTTTGGGGCTCACCAAAGCTAAAAGCAAAAAATATTTCTTGTTCTATGTCTTCAAATTTTATTGTTCTCCTTTGAGGAGTTTTTCTCCTTGGTCATGGGTGCTTCAGAAACTAGCTCCTACCATAACCCCTCAAAGACTCTACTCTCATGATCAGTCCACATGATTAGTATGAGATTTTAATTCCCTTTTAGAATCATTCAGCTCTTTAAGGCAGGCATTAGGTCCTAGCTATGGTTAAGATGTAAGGGTCTCTCAAAAGCTATGTGTGAGACAATGCAAGAACTTTCAGAGGAAAGAGGTGGGAGGGAATGGGAGGGAGAAGGGGAACTGCACGGAAGACGAAAGGAGACCCTCATGGGTTCACAAAATACATGTACGATGGTGTGAGGGGAAAGGGAAGAAAAAAAGAGAGAGAGAGAGAGAGATAAGTGTCACAGTAGAATGGGTAGAGAATAGTGATGGGAGGGGAGGAGGGATAGGGGAGGGCAGCAGAATACAACTGACACTAGGATTGCTGTATGTATACACATGGCTGTATAACCATTGTGATCCTGCAATTTGTACACATGGAAAAATGAGAATTCATACCCTATTGAATCAAATGTATGATATGTCAAGATCATTGTATTGTCTTGAGCAACTAATTAAAAAAAGAACTTTCAGGGGTAAAATGATTAGATTATAGGAGTCATAATCTAATGAGTAGATTGTTCCATAGACATGAATTAACTGGGTGGTGACTGTAGGCAGGTAGGATGTGGCTGGAGGAGGTTGGTCACCAGAGGCGTGCATTTGGGGTTTATATTTTTTTAAATTTTATTTATTTATTTATTTATTTATTTGTGGTGCTGAGAATCGAACCCAGGGCCTCACACATGCCAGGCTCTACCACTGAGCCACAACTCCAGCCCCCTGCCACCATGTTTTGCCTCACTTCAAGTCCCAGAACTATGGAGTTGATCAACCATGGACTGAACTTCTGAAACTATGTGTCGAAATACTTTCTGAATCTGTGTGTCACTTACATTTTCCTTGTATGTCTTCTGGTCACACACAAAAGCTGGCTAAAATTATCCGAGAAAACAAACTCTGGGGAAAAGCCCCTATATCTGAGATAGTGGAGGGGGAACAACAACAACAACAAAGGTAAAAAGAAGACAGACAAGGATACGAGAATGGGATTTTAATTCAGCAGTCCTGCAGGCTTTTCCAGGCCTGTCACTCCCCAAGCCAGTCTCCCTTGCAGGTCTGTTACTCCCAAATTTCTGGGAAATCTATAAATCTACCTGTGCCTTGTTAATTAACTTTCCAGCTAATAGATTGAGCAAAGAGAGATATGCTTTCTTGAGGGATCTATAATTTAGGGTCCTTCCAGCACTAACCATTGATCCAATAATGAACAGACCTCTGGAAACCATCTTGAGATCATCAAACTAATGTCATTTCTACCTATTTTTCTATACCTACCCCTCACCAAATTTCCTTTAAAAGTCACTGAGTGAGGCTGGGGATGCTCCTCAAAGTTTCTATGGGGATAGTTTCAGTGCTCTGGGGAGGAACAGGTGTTTATGCATGAAGAACAACTGTCAAGAGAGAAATTTCTGCTAATGTTATTTGTCCAGGGTAAAATGCAAACCAATCTGTCACCTAAGAAGTGTCTAATTAGATCTGAGCATGGTTGTGGCCTCCAGGGTCCACAATGTTCTGTAAGCAGCAGCCAAAGAAAGCAAAATTCACTAAGATTCACCCCTGTTGGTGTTCCTGGTGTGTCTTTCTGAAGGTCTCGTGTGATAAGACAAAAAACTTTATTAGAAGACTATTACTTAATATTCCTCCATTCATGTAAGTACTTAGTTATAGATATGGAATCCAATGGTTAGAGTAGGATCATGTTTTAGTCAGCTTTTTCACAAGGAGGCAACCAGCACAATTGTAGAGGAGGAAGAGTTTTTTTGAGGGCTCATGGTTTCAGAGGTTCTTAGTCCATAGAAAGCTGACTGCATTCCTCTGGGTTCAAGGTGAGGCTGAACATCATGGCAGGGGAGGGTGGCAGAGGAAAACAGCTCACAGGATGATCATGAAGCAGTGAAAGAGATTCCATTGGCCAGATACAAATATTTACCCAAAGCCATGCCCCAATTCCCACCTCCTCCAGCCACACCCTACTACTCAATTAACCCCAGCAGGATCAATTCACTGATTAGGTTAAGACTCTCACAACCCAATAATTTCTCCTCTGAACCTACTCGTATTGTCTTACACAGCTTTTGAGGGATACCTCACATCCAAACCATAACATATAAGAAGCTTCTTCTGTTAGGTAGTAGTTGGTAAGGAGCAGTGGAAGGCATAGCAAAGTTATGGGTTTACTTTAAGTTAATTTTTTAAAAAATTATTGCCAAGGCAGCTGAGTAAATAACTTGTAGCTGATAACCTGTAGAAAAGTATTGGTACCAGACCTTGAGAGTAAGCAAATAGGAACAAAAGGAGCTAACTGAGGAGCCATTTGGGGAAATGTATCAAGAAAGAAAGATGAATGAACTAACTCCTGACAGGGCCATCTGAGGTCAAGGTAAAACTAGGAGTTATGGCCATAGGTGTCTTGGAAGGGAGGTTTCTTTAGTAGCGTATGTGCACTAAGGTAACTTCTAACCAGGCACTGACCTCAGTACCCGCATTAACACAGGATTGACTTGTAGATGAAGCCACCATGAATAGGATGGCCAACATGACAGTTCCAGAAAGGACCAACTCAGGTCAAAATCTCCACTGCCCATGGGAAAGAGTTAACTACTTGACTGGCAAAGAGTGCAGAAGGTAGAACCCAGTTCTCCCGACAAACGTCAAACAGTAATAAATTTGGAAGCAGCATTTTTACTTTGTCTTTCTCTGCTCAGAGATGACCCACTCTCTATTGAGAGTTCTGTCTGCTTGAGTCTTACTTTGCTTTTACTTTACTTTCACTTAAACACAAGAACTGAGGACCGGAGTTTCAGCTCCCTGCTCTAATGGACACTTCTACAACTTCACTGATCAGGTTACATTCTTCCCTAGCTCTCAGTGTTCAGGTATCCTGGGAGGGCAACTTCAGCAAATGTTTTCTTGGGATCCATCTTAGTTTGGATTCCCCTAGAAGCAGATCTTGGGTAAAGAATTCAGGTGCAATTGCTTTCTTGGGAGGTCGCTGTGTTTGGATGGGTCTCTAGAATACATGTGTCAGAAACTTAACCCCCAAAGTCATATGTTAATGGTAGGAAGAGGGTGAAAATTTAATGCCACAATTGCATTTAGAATGAGGCTTTAGGGAGGCAATTAGGATTAGATAAGGTCATTAGGGTGCAGCCCTATTGAATCCTGGTGACTTTATAAGAGACAGAGTGACCAGAAGAGACCCACATGCTCTGTGTGCTGATCTGAGCTGCCTGGGACTCTGCCAGTAAGAGTACCATTGTCATCCAAGCAGCTCAGGAGGCTGAGGAAGGAGGATCAAGAGTTCAAAGCCAGCCTCAGTGAAAGAGAGTTGCTAAGCAACTCAGTGAAACCCACCCTGTCTCTAAGTAAAATACAAAATAGGGCTGGGGATGTGGCTCCCCGATTGAATGCTCCTGAGTTCAAACCCCAGTACTAAAAAATAAAAATAAAAAAACGAGCACCACTGTCAGATGGGGTCCCTCAATCTTGTACCTCCAGAACCACGAGCCAAAGTATCTCTTTTCATTAAAATTGATCCAGTCTGTGTATGTTAGTCACCTTTTTGTTGCTGTGACCAAACTATCTGACAAGAACAACTCAGAGGAGGGAAAGTTTGTTTTGGTTCACAATTTTGGTTTAGTCCATGGTGGGTTGAGTCCATTGCTCTGGGCCCAAGGTGAGGCAGAACATCATGGAAGAAGGGAATGGTGGAGGAGCACCGCTCCATTCATGGCAACCAGGAAGGAGAGAGAGAGAGAGAGAGAGAGAGAGAGAGAGAGAGAGAGAGAGAGAGAGAAAAGAAGAAGAAGAAGAAGAAGAGGAGAAGAGAGAAAGGGGAAGGGGCCTCAGGGAAATGCACCCTTCAGGGCACACCCCTAGACCCACCTCCTCCAGCCATGTCCCACTTGCCTAGAGTTACCACCCCGTCAGTCCATTCAATTCAGGTTGGACTGACTAGGTCACAACTGTCACAATCCAATTATTTCACCTCTAAACAAAAACCATAACACTGTGGTATGGTGTTATTAGCAACAGAAAGTGGACTAAAACAAAGGTCCACTCAGGAAATGTGGTTGAAAGAGAAGGGGGCCCAGGCAAGGAACACAGCCAAAGAGGGGATTGCCAAGTCAGCCGTCACCACAGGCCCTTGAAGCCTGCTCCTGCTGGGGTCCTCAGGAAGAGAGTAGAAGGTATGTCCCTGGAGTGATCCCACTGGAATAAACTGCCTCCACCAGTAGTCCTTTCCAAAGGCAGAGGTTCTCCCATGTTTTGCAGGGCAGATATCAGGGCCTCAGGGAGCCCTGAGGTAGACAGAAGTCAGGCATAGGGGGTTTAACTTCAACAGTAACCCTCAAGAGGGCATGGGGGGGGGGGTTCTGAAAACACCTGCTCCAGAACCAGCGGAGGAACTGGGGGTGCTGGATACCCCTGAAACTTCAATTAGGGCTAATTCCTATGTGGAACAAGACATCACACTCAGGGGATATTTGAGAGGACATGAGAGGATGAACACAAGAGCAGAATGAGAAACCCCATCACCACCACCAAGCGAGTGAGTGCAGAGAATACACATGATATAGCTTCAAAGGCAGAGTTGGTATCAAGCTTCTAAGACTTGGTGTAAAGGAAAACTACATGATTCAGATAAAAATGGCCAAGGCATAGCCAGGCTGGGTGGTGTACTCCTGTCATCCCAGTGACTCAGGAGGCCAAGGAAGGAGGATCACAAGTACAAAGCCAGCCTCAGCAAATTCAAGTTGCTAAGCAACTCAGTGAGACCCTGTCTCTAAATAAAATATAAAATAGAGCTGCGGATGTGGCTCAGTGGTTGAGTGCCCCTGAGTTCAATCTCTGGTACCTACCCCCCTAAAAAAATGGCCAAGGCATAGCAAAAGATCAGTACATTGGCCATATATTATATATTTTATACAGATATAATTGCATAGTACGCTCCATTAGTCAGCTGTCACTGTAGCAAAACACTTGAAAAATTAACTTTTTATAAAGAGTGAAGTTTTATTTTTGCTCACAGATTCAGAGATTTCAGTCAATAATTTGTTGGCCCCATTGCTTTGGGACTGTGGAGAGGGAGCACACGATGGCAGGAGTGCATGGCAGAATTAACATCACAGGCCAGAGAGAGAGGAGAATGGGGGGGGGGAGAGAAAAGAGGAGAGGGAGGGGAGGAGAGGAGAAGGGAAGAGAGAGAGGCACCAGGATCTCATTCTCCCCTTCAAGAGCATGCTCCCAGTAGTTATGGGTCACCTACCAGGCCCCACCTCTTAAGGTTCTATAACCTCCCAATAGGTGCCACTTTGGGGATTATGCCTTTAACACACGGGCCTTTAGGGAACATCAACATCCAAACTACAGCATACGGTGGACTTCTGCGAAGAAATGAAGACTCTTGTTTATTGGCCCCTGGCTCAGTACAGGATCAGTGTGCAGAGTGTGCAGCATGTGCAAAGGCCCTGGAATGGCCATGAGTACAGCACACACAGGGCTGCAGAGAATGAGATGGAGCACAGACAGCATGAGGTGGGACTTCCACAGTCCATTCTGGGTGCTAGCCACTTTACACTGCTTCAGAAAATCAGAGTATATCCCATATCAACCTAAGGGATTGAAAAATAAAGAGGGATACAGACTTTTATGACCAACTCAGAGGGGTTGGTTTCACAACTGAATGCTGACTTGTCAGTAACTGTCGATACAGTTATTAAATATGTATCTCTGCTTAAAATCTGTGTTATTCACATCGGTGATTCTATGCACATAAGAGCTACATCTATATTGCCTGAGGCAATGATTGTCCATTTTGGATTTTCATATTCCTGGTTTATGTTATGTTCATCTGGAGACCTCAGCACATAATCCATCCTGTTCCTGTTTTCGGATGTAAAGTCCAAAATAGCTTTAGCACCCTGGATTTGGGTTGGCTTAAAGGTAAAGTTGGAACTAGGATATCTACTTTTAGACTAGCCTTCTTGTCATTATAGACTGCCTCACTTCCCAGTCCTGCAGGTGCAGGGTTGGCACTGGAACACTAAAATTCATGTCAGGGTAGAAATGATGCCTGACCTCATTTTTTCTTAGGGAATTAAAACTACATTCATATATAAATTTTCACCTGTTAATTTGTCAAAAATTAAAAATTACATCCAATTATATTATTAGAATGCATAGAAATGGGATGATTCTCAATTAGAGCAAACTTCAGGAAGCAAAATTGTCAATGTATAACAAAACTACAGAATTTCAGGGGAAAGAGTTCAGCAATCCCAGTTCTAGGAATGCATACTGAAGTTTCACTTCCAAGAATATAAAAACGCACATGCACAAGATTATTCATTGCAGCATTAAGGTAACTGTCGAATATTGGAAACAACTTCATTCAAAGATTGGTGGTTAAATAAATGGATACACACTAGAGTGGAATGCAATTCAATGTAAAACACAATGAGAGATATCAACATGAACTGATTGTATTGTAAGAGAATATGGATAAATACAAATCATATCTACACAGATATAAGAAAATATCTATTATATGTCACATGACATTCCAATCAATTATGGACCACATATACAATGTTGGTGCCCTAAGATTTTATCACCTCACGACAATATAGCCATCTTTGACTATGTATATCCACTCAGTGATGTTTGTACAATGACAAAAGTCACCAAATGGCACATTTCTCAGGCTATATCCCTGTTGCTAAGTGGTGCGTGACTATATGTGTATATGCATATTGTTACATAGACATGCTTATGTGATATACATACATTTCTCTGCTCAATATGCTGAGAAAGCATGACCCAAGTAGCACTGAGCACACCTAGCCCCCAGATCTTGCTTTCTAAATACCATTCTCCAATGAAACCAACCAGGGCTCCTTAGATAAATGACTGATTTTAGGATTGGGGTTGGTAATTACAAGATGTACCTAGAACAGCTTGTTGGATCATAAAATGACCATAAAAGGTGATTAAGATTGATGTCCTTCATCCAAAGTACCCAGAAGACAACTTGAAGGAGTTCCTGCTATCCAATCTAGAACAAGGTGAGCATTAAAATAAATACACACTAAATACTAACAGTAACCCCTTGAATGAATAAGAATTGATGGTCTGACCTGAAATAAAGTAATAAATGAGCAAGAAAATAAATGCAGAAGGTAAAACTCTTCCTCATTGCAGAATGCCTACTAATAAACATAGAAGGAAGTATGAGTAAGACATTGTCAAATGAATTCATTATTTATTTGTCAGTGAATGACTAATGAAAACCAGGATTTTTACGTAGTCTCACCGTACCTCCCCACAAGACAAAGCAACATTGTCAAGTGGCCAGTGAGAAACCGGGAAGACAACAAAACAAGTGATCAGAGATACCCTCACCAGCAATGGGGCAAAGAGATGCCATAGGTTTCCTGACTGGATGCCCTAGAAGGACACAGTGATGTTTCTGTCCAAAATGCAGTAACCTGAATCCAATCACAATAAATCATCAGACAAACCAAAGTTGACAGCTGGCCTATAATGTAAACTGATCTGTATTCTGCAAATAGTTGAGGTCATAAAGGACAAGGAAAGATAGAGGGACTTTTCCAGATTAAAGAAGACAAAAAGACAGGACAATAAAATGCAATGTGGGATTTGCAGTGGGATCCTGGACTGAATTTGTTTTCCTTTTGCTAAAGGACAATATTGAAAGAAATGCAAAAATTTGAATACGGTCTATAGATTAGATGACAGTATTGTAACAATACTGATTTCCAGAATTTTATAATTGAGTTACTTTTGAGAAAATATATATGGTTCACTTAAGAACATTAGGCCTATAACTTACGTGCAAATATCTCAGGAAAAAAATATCAATAGAATGATAAAGTAAGTATGGTCAACTCTTAAGATTGAGGGAAATTGGGGATAAGAATATAGGAATTATCTGTATTATTCTTGAGCTTTCTGTAAGTCCAAAATGATCTCAAAAATAAAAAGGCAAAAAAAAAATCCCTTACAAGTGTTCCTTTTAGCAGGAAAAATTATACTTCAAATTGAATTCTTTTCTTTTGGAGATAGAGCATTGGATATTTTTTTTTTCTTTTTCTTTCTTTCTTTCTTTTTTTTTTTTGATTGTGCTTTAATGGAAATACTGTGAGCATTACTGGAAAAAAGAAAAAAAGGTATCAAGTTCCCCTTTTTATGACATATGAATAATTCATTTAGCATTGCAATTTGGTATTTCATCTACTTTGTCCTTTTCATGTTTCACAGGGAAGTTACTTAGTAGCCTTTGGTATCACACACCTACCCACAGCAAAAAAGCATGTCAAACACTTCAAAGAGATGTGCTTGAGCCAAACAAACAAAAGTGGGCTTCAGCTTCCTTTCCTGGAATGGGGAACCCTGCAGAGTCAGAGTCAACTTCTCACAGAACTAGTGCCCACTGCCAGGGGCCCATAGAGCAAATGGCTCTGGGGAGAATTTGGCAGAGGACAGCTTACTAATGTTGCAGTGATGCTGTCACAGGGTGCCCAGCCCTGGAAGCTGAGCAGAATACCACTAGGAGCAGGAGGAAACTCACAGCAGAAAAATGAGTAAAACCTCAGGCTGACAAAGGGAAGAGAGTTGAGCTGCAAGGAGGAGGAGCCCGGTGGCATGTCAACCCTTTGGGGAACAAAGGCAAACTTGGAGGAAGCTGACATCCAACTATCCATCCATTCAACAAATAGTCTCTGAGCTCCTACGAAGTGCTAGGATTATTCCAGTGGCTGTGGGATGGAGGCAGATGAACACCACAGTGTCTTTAAGAGAACAGTGGCCATTTCTACCCCTATCCACCACCTGTATCCTGCCCAAACCAGCCCTTTACCTCAGGTACCAGCCTCTGGCTTTCATGAGGACCACACTGGTCTTCCTCCCAAATGGGCAAAGTGTAAGTTGCTCACCTGAGCAGCAGGGATCTCTCCACCCTCTCAAAATACCAAGTACTGGCCAGTGTCATCAGCCCTGTATTGTTCAAATGCACATCTTCTATCTCTGAAGCAAGGAGAAAAGCCAACTAACTGCCCACCACATGGGAGTGGGAGAGTCCTATGTCCAGGAGCTTCCAGAAGCTACCTGCCCAGTATCTTCCCTCCACTCTGACCTATGGGTCACTGCCCCACAAGCAGGATGTACTTATGGCTCTGTGGGCTCCCTTGTTTGTAAGAATTAGAGTATTTTCTAAACAAACAGTTGCCTCTGTGAAAAATCCAATTATAGTAAACCTCTGTATTTATCAAGAAATGGGCTGCCGTGTTCTAGATAAACAGATATCAGCCATTTTCAAATCATTAATTGACTTTTTTCCTTCAGTGTTCTGAAATGTTCTGTTTCATTAAAAGCAAAGCATATATTTAGGTTGTATTTTTAGTTACAACTTGAAGACTACAGAAATAATATTAAATTGCATTAACAATGACCTCATATAATATATATGTATATATGTACACATGTACATATGCACAAGTTATTTTGAAATGTATGTAATATATACATACTTTGAAATAATAGGTACATATATATACTTTGAAATAATACATATATATATATATACATACACTTGAAATAACATGTATATATAAGTGTATATATATATATATATATATATATATATATATACACATACACTTTGAAATAATTTTAGATTCACATAAAAATTTCAAAAATAGAACAGAGTTCCTGTAGAAATTTCAAAGATAGAACAGAGAGTTCCCACGTACTTTTGCCTTATCACTTATATAACCACAGTACAATGATCAAAAGCAGAAACATGACATTGGCAGAAAATTTCTGAATAAACTACAGATGTCTATCACTCTTCATCAGCTTATCCATGCCTCACTCTTGCGGTGTTCTGTGGATTTCATTGATGTATAGATTCATACAACCATTACAACAACCAGGATAGAGAAATGTTCCTTCACCTCCTCACATCTTCCTCATCTGCCTCTACATGGTCACATCCTTCCTCAACATTAGCCCCCGGCAACCACTGAATTGTATTCTCTTCTGTTCTATTAGTATAGTGTTGTTTTTTGAGAGTGTCATACAAATGGAATCACACAGCATTAATCTTTTGAGACAAACCTTTTCCATTCATCATAACATCCCTGAGATATAGCCAGGTGTCTGAATGTTTATTCCTTTTTCCTTCCTGAGTAATACTGCATGATGAGAAGGCATTAAAATATGTCTACCCACTTATCCACTGAAGGACATTTGCATTATTTTCAGTTTTGGTTATTAAAAAATAAATTTTATGGACATATTTGTACAGTTTTTTTTTTTTTGTACGAACCTGAGATTTTATTTTCTTGGATAATCAGCCATAGGATTTCTGAGTTATAGGGTACTTACTGAACTAGATAAGAAATTGACTGTTTTCCAAAGTGGCACTATGATATTGCACTAGCATCAGCAATCAGTGAGAGTTATATTTGCTTTGCATCCTTGCTAACACTTGGTATTGTCAGTATTTTTTTTTTTTTACTTTTGAATAAAGAAAACACACAAAACATTTAAAATAATTATACAGTGAACATTCATGTATGTACCACTTAGATTCTACTATTTGCTTCTTTACTGTAATGATTTATCATGTATTTCACCAAACAATGAATATTATATATTTCTCTATATTCTATATATTCTTCATTTTATTTTATTTGTGTTTGGTCATTTTATTTTATTTTATTTGCAAAGTGGGCTGCAGACATCAGAATACTCCCCTTAAACATTTCAGTATATATGTAATTAACTGTGTTCTATATTTGTTTGCATGCTTTTCCTGGAGCAAAATTTACAAGAATCTGATTTTTTAAAAAAATATAAAGCCAAGCCTTGTAGTTCCAATTTACATTTTGTGGATCAACATGATCTTAAAATACGGGTCAGTCAATATGATGATATGAATTAATGTGAGAAGAAAAAGCATGGCATTGGAGGTTAAGTTTCATCTGACCCTTCCTACCTGTGAGACACCTAAGTGAGTCACCAATGTCTTCAAGGGGCTCACTTATGGGGCTTCAAGACTCCGGATACCTGGGTCCCTGATGATTACACGTGATTTTATACATGATTCTAACATGCAGACGAGATGGAAACCAGGGTACGGAACTTCCACTTTCTCAACTATAAAATAGGAATGATAACACCTTCGAGCTGGAAAAAAATGCATTAATCATGGACAAATGAGTCTATTCACAACACTCATGGTCTGATGTCCATAACTTTCTCTTGCCCCACACAGGAATTCTCCTCATGTGGTAGAATCATAGTCAAGAGTAAGGAGGGGTAATAGTTTTCAGGGTTTCACAAATTCCAACACCTTTTGAATTTAGCTCATTTATTTTAGTGATACAACAGGTGCCATGTTGATTTTAACAGGTTGGCTCTCCCAGGAGGTGTGCACTTTCTGTCTCCTGAAGGTGAGACCATTCCATATCCATGGTTTTCAGAACTAGTTGTAGACTCACACTACCTCAGAGAACTTCAGTTTGTCAAGCTGTGTGGTGGTGTTGTGTGATGGCACTGGAGAGAAAGTGTGAACAGGGGACACAGACCCACCTCCTGTTCCAGTGAACACATTTACACTAACGTGCAGTTTCTGAAAGAAGATAGCAAGAAAATGCTGCTACTGTCTTTTTCAGTCCAAACAGCCTGGTCCTGGCTCTATGAGAACCCTTTGACTACATCACATCATGGTGAGAATGGGTGCAAAAGTGAATGGTGAGGTGGAAATCCAGAGAGTGGGGAGGAGTCAGTCTTATTCCTTTTTTTTTTTAAGTCTTATTCTTTTATGACAACTCTGTTTTGAGAAATAACCAGGGTCCTATGAGAACTATCTTAATCTTTTCCTAGTGTAATTCCCTTAGAGATCTGATTATCTCCCATGAGGCCCCACCTCTTAAAGGCTCTGTTACCTCTAACCTTGTCACACAGTGGATCAAGCTGCCAACACATGAACCCTGGGGGACAAACCACATCCAAACCATAGCAATCATGTTTTGAAAGTCCTGCCTGTTGCTTCCAGATCCATGGGGATTATTAGGAAAACCTACATCACTCACTTGTTTGACAGCTGGTTCTTTAAAACTCTCTTAGAAGTCCTTATCATTTTTGGATTCTGATCTTCCAAATCTGAAGTTCTGCACAGCCCAGGGGTGTTTTAGGTGTTGTGGGAAGGGAATCACAATCGGCAGGGCAGTAGTTGGCCACTAAAAAGAGGCTTCCAACGTCCCCCAGGACTAGGAGTCTGACATTCTTGTACCTCCACCCCAGCCCATACTGATGACTAATGGATGGGCTATTACAAGGCGACAATTCCAAATGATACAAAATGACCCAATCTGCTAAACAAAGAAGGAACTGTTGCAAGTCCCTTTCACCACAGGTTTATATCTTCTAGGTCATTGCCTAAAACAAAAATAAAGCACATGCCTTCAGCAGCTGCCATACAAGTATCTCACCTACTCCTTCTATAAAACTGGACTCATTGCTGCATTTCCAGAAGCTCAGGGAGACACAGCATAGAGGGTTCCATTCCTGCTGTTACATTCAACACCTCAACCCCAAAGCTGGGTATGAAACAGTGTGTGGCAGCCCTCTCTGTCCCTCCCTCTGTGGAAGGAGTCCTGTGAAGTTGCAGACAGATGGTGAATGAGGCAGTTATCACTAGGTAGACACAAACCCTGCTGAGCTCCCACACCATGATAAGGGAGGAACCCTAAGGCTGAGAGGAGGCAGGAGGTTCCACTCCACCTCCCACCCAGCAGAGCAATTCTGGGTTCTCCACTTCTCAGCGCATATCAAGAAGGATCCAGAGCAAGAGCAATGGCAAGAGTAGCCTTCTGTTCTGCAGGGAAAAGTGGGGGTGTTGGGAGTGAGTCATCCACATTTTGACACCCTTGGGCAGGAAATGCAGGTGTGAGAGTTGTCTTAACAGGCAAGGACCATCCTTAGAAGAGGACAGGTGCAGATCCAGGCGTTCCAAAAGGGGGTATATGATGCAGGGCTGTTTTTCAAGAAAAGGGCAGTGTTCCCAGTCTTGCACCTTCTCTGGCTCCAAAGGGATGGGGACCATTGTCAGGAAGGTCTATTTTACTTGAGATCCCACTGTCTCAGCTTCCTGGGTGGGATTACAGGTGGATACTACTGTGCTGAGCTGGACTGGCACTTTAACAAGAGCACAGTGGTGCCTGGGCATATACAAGCATCACAGATCTACAAGAAGTATCTAGATGAGATGTCACTGGGATGGAGACCCTTTTCTCTGAGGGTCTCTCCAGTATGGTATTTCAGGCTTAGTCCTCTTAAATATTTGCCAAACCTCCACCCCAGCAAACAAACATCAATGATAACAAACTATGTGCTGCTTCCTCTGTCTTCTGTTCTTAGTTCAGCCTTTACCCTTCTTCCAGATTGTACCAAGAATGAGGCCATTAGTTATCTTCAGCTTCCACCAGGTTCTCAAAGTAAGACAGTCTTCTCCATGGGACAGGACTTCCTGAGCTTGTCCACATGTAAGTGTACTGTGCCTTCTTTTCTGTGGCTTGATATAATTTCCTTTGCAGAGGCAGTGGCACCATGGTCACCTACAGTTGTGTTCCCTCAGTCCTATCTAGTATGAAGCCAAATAGCTTGTGCACAACTACACCAGTAGTATTCCCAAAGGTCACACTGCGGATCAGGAAGTGAAAATAAATGGTATTTTGAAAACAACAACACAAAAGGTCTAGAATAAGATAACTGTTTTTGTGTAGGTTTGTCTCTGTGTCTTCTATTCTGTACCATTGGTCTATGTGTCTATTTTAGTGTCAATACCATTCCATTTTTGTTACTATGGTTCTGAGGTATAGTTTAAGATCTGGTATTGTGATGCCTCCTGCTTCACTTTTCTTGCTAAGAATTGCTTTGACTATTCTGGGTCTCTTATTTTTCCAAATAAATTTCATGGTTGCTTTTTCTAGTTCCATGAAGAATGTTATTAAAATTTTAATAGAAATTGCATTAAATCTGTATTAGCTTTTGGTACTATGGCCATTTTGACAATATTAATTCTGCCTATCCAGGAGCATGGGAAGCCTTTCAATCTTCTAAGGTCTTCTTCAATTTCTTTCTTCAGTGTTCTGTAGTTTTCATTGTAGAGGTCTTTCACCTCTTTTGTTAGATTGAGTCCTAAGTATTTTTTAAGGCTACTGTGAATGGGATAGTTTTCCTAATTTCTCTTTCAGTGGATTCATCACTGATGCATAGGAAGATGTTTGATTTATGGGTGTTGATTTTATATCCTGCTACTTTGCTGTATTCAATTATTAGTTCTAGAAGTTTTCTTGTGAAATTTCTTTTGGATCTTCTAAATATAGAATCAGGTCATTGGCAAATAGTTCTTCTTTTCCTATTTGTATCCCTTTAATTTCTTTCTCCTATCTAATTGCTCTGGCTAGAGTTTCAAGGACACTGTTGAATAGAAGTGGTAAAAGAGGGTATCCTTGTCTGTTTTAGTTTTTAGAGGGAATGCTTTCAATTTTTCTCCATTTAGAATGATGTTGGAGGAGAGTTCCAAGATGGTGGAATAGAGGAGGCCGCATTCCTGCTGTTCCATGGAGGGAGACTTTATTGGAACCTAAAACTGGATGTTCAAAGCAGACCAGGGACACAGGAAGTTAGATATAATAAAATAAGGAAAAAATCCCCAGTGGCATAGCTGCTGCCACTGCCAGGCCAGAGCTCCGGCCAGAGAGTTCCCTCTGTGAGCACAGTAGAAGGATAAGGAATTAAAGGAAGCTGCAGTTTTAGGAGGCCCTAGGTGTGTCTGTGTATGGAGCATTTAGAGATCAAGGACATTGCCCAACAAACCTGAAGGACATGCTGCATGATGCTGTGTGTGGGGAAAGAAACCACCATCTCCCCAGGCTGTGTGTGGAGGGCAAAGCAGCTGTGGCCGGACAGCAACATAGGAAGCCAATTCCTGGCACACCCGAAATACAGGTCCAATAACCACAGACTGCATGTCTTGGGTGTACTTAAGTGACCAGGAGAAAAATCAAACATAGAGAGAGGTTTACACCTGGGACAATTGGTCACAGAAACCCACCTGGTTCTACCCCTCCCCCTCCAATCTGACTGCTTGCAGCACCAGCTGGGAGAAACACATCTGGCCTGGGACTTGGAAGGGCAGGGGTAGGAGAAACTAGAATGATGTGGGCCTTGGGTTTAGCATATATAGCTTTTACAATGTTGAGGTATGCTCCTACTGTCCCTGGTTTTTCTAGTGTTCTGAACATGAAGGGGTGCTGTATTTTGTCAAATGCTTTTTCTGCATCTATTAAGATAATCATATGATTCTTGTCCTTACAGAACAGAAGACACAGAGACAAACCCACATAAATATAGTCACCTCATACTAGACAAAGGCGCCAAAAACATTCACTGGAGAAAAGATAGCCTATTCAACAAATGATACTTGGAAAATTGGAATTCCATATGTAACAAAATGAAATTAAAACCCTATCTCTCACCGTGCATGAAACTCAACTCAAAGGGGATCAAAGGCTTAGGCACTGAAATAGAGACCCTGAGCCTAATAGAACAAAAAATAGGCCCAAATCTTCATCATGTTGGCCTAGGATCTGACTTCCTTGACAAGACTCCTAAAGTGCAAGAAGTAAAATCTACAATCAATAAATGGGATGAATTCAAACTAAAAAGCTTCTTCTCAGCAAAGGAAACAATCATGAGGAGACAGCTCACAGAATGGGAAAAAATCTTTACCACATACACCTCAGATAGAGCATTAATCTCCAGGATATATAAAGAACTCCAAAAACTTAATACCAAAAAAATCCGAATAATCCAATCATGGAACATGGGCTAAGGAACTGAACCGATACTTCACAGAAGTCATACAATTCATCAACAAATATATGAAAAAATACAATCAATCAACAAATATATGAAAAAAATGTTCAACATCTCTAGCAATTAGAGAAATTCCAATTAAAACTACTCTAAGATTTCATTTCACTCCAGTCAGAATGGCAATTATCAAAACTACAAGCAACAGTAAATGTTGGCAAGGATGTTGGGAAAAAGGTACACTCATACATGGCTGGTGGGACTGCAAATTGGTGCAACCAATCTGGAAAACAGTGTGGAGATGTCCCAGAAAACTTGGAATGGAACCATCATTTGGCTCAGTTTATATCCAAAGGACTTAAAATCAGCATATTACAGTGATACAGTCACATCAATGTTTATAGCAGCTCAATTCACAATAGCTAAACTATGGAACCAAAGTAGATATCCTTCAACAGATGAATGAATAAAGGAAATCTGATATATATATATATATATTATGGAATATTATGCAGCCTTAAAAAACAATGAAATTATGATATTTTCCAGTATATGGTTGAAGCTAGAAAAAAATCAAGCAAAGTTAAATAAGCTGATCCCAAAAAACCAAAGGCCAAATGTTTTCTCTGATACACAGATGCTAACTCACAATGGGGCAGGGAGAGACTAGAGAAGAATAGAGTTATTTTGGATTAGGTAGAGGGGAGTAAAGGGCCGGGAGGGGTATGGGGGTAGGAAGGATACTAGAATGAATCTGACATTATTATCCTATATACATATATGACTATATGACTGGTGTAATTCTACATCATGTACAACCAGAAGAATAAAAAATTATACTCCATTTATGTGTGATGTGTCAAAATGCATTCTACTGTCCTGTATGACTAAGTAGAAAAAGGAAAAAAAAAGTCAGGGTCAAATTAATCCAGAAGTCACTGAATTAAAGTAAAAAATGTTTTATTTTTTTTTCTATTTTTACCCATGGGACTTGTGGTGCTGTGTATTAATCAGTTTCATGTAACTATAATAAAATATCTGAGACTATTAACTTCAAAAGACAAAAGGTTTACTTTGACTTATAGTTCTGGAGGTTTCAGTCCAAGATTGGGTGGCCCCTTTGCTTTGGTCCTCTAATGAGGATGGCATAGCATAAAAGGAGTGTGTGGTACAGCAAAATGCTTATATCACCAGCCAGGAAGCAGAAAGAGACTGGAAGACTGAGCTGCTGCAATCCCTTTTTACAGGCATACTCCTAGTGACCTAAGGGCTCCCCACTACTGGGACCCACTTTCTAAAGATTCAACCAACTCCCTATATCTCTACCCTGGGGCCAAGTGTTTCATACATAGAACTTTGGAGGACACATCCATATTCAAACCCTCTGCATAAATGTGTTTAAAAAGGAGAATCAGGGGAAGACATGAATGTTGGGCTGAAGATATAGCTCTGGACTGAGGGTCATAGGGAATGTTGACCTGGGCCACCCACCACCTTGCATTTGCATCAGCTGGTCTTCTTCTTCACTTGAGCCCACAAAGGACAATCTCTCTGGCTAACATGACTGTCTTTTTTCAAAAAAAAACAATGGTGTGTCATTCATAATCTTCTTCATGCCATGCTTTCTTTTTATTCATTATTTACAGTCTATCTTTTTCATTATGATGCGACCCTAACTACATGATCTCTAAGACAAGAAGATTTACAAATACTACTAAAAAAGTGCCAAGAGGCTAACTATGTGTCAAGAGGTCTAGTTTCCATTTTTGCTTCTTGCATTTGACTTAAGGTAACTTTTAAAGCACTGTACTAAACAAAGTCAGGGTCCTCTACGATTCCTTTTGAGAAGACTCCCAGGGTGATTCTAGGAACTTACATCTCTGTCCCTTCATTGCATGGCCTCCTTGTAGCAGTGGGCCATAGACCATCAGCCTTCTAACTCAGGCTCCAGTGCCCTTGTGGGATCAGGTTGAGACCTTCTGTAGAGATTTGCCTGACCTCCTGTCCTTCCTCATCTTCCTTCCCTGTTCATTTGCTGGTCTTCCCTGGGCATCTTCTTAGTAAATCACTTGCTCATAAGTCTTTACATCAGTGTCTGCTTCTGGATGAAGCCACCCTAAGTCAGCTACGTCTGATAAGACAGAAATGAACAAGTAAACATACTCACAAATAATAGTATCTAAACTGAGATCCTGGATACTGAGAAGCCAGCAGGAGGCAAGGTAAAGAACACTCCGTCCATAAGGAGGGGATGAGAAGTTACTGGATTGGGGGAGCCCATGTGGTAGCTGAGAAGTTGAATGAAACTACTGAGGAGCAAGAGTGTGTGAAGGTAGCAGGGAACAGGGATTGCTTATGGTTCTTCTCAGCAGTCACCTGAGGGAGTTGGAAATTTTTTTGAACTGTTTGGTAAGCTGTTACCTAGTGACATTTAAGAAAGGATAAAAACAAACGCAGAAAACAAAGACCCATAATGGACTCATCTATCCCAATGGCTGGTCTCTCTCTCTCTCTCTCTCTCTCTCTCTCTCTCTCTCTCTCTCTCTCTCTCTCTCCTCTCTCTCTCTCTCTCCCTCTCTCTCTCTCTCTTCTATTAGAAATATTACAGTGAATTTTCACAGAATCTATCATATTGAGACATAACCAAAGGAATTGGTTGAGACAATTCTGAGACAAGCCTGAGACAGTGGAGCCTGGAATGCTCTGCTGGAAGTTCAGCTGTCTCTGTGATTTGACCTCCAGTTACCGATGACCCAACCATCTCATCCCCACTCCCTCCACATTCTTGAAACACCCCTCTTATTTCTGCAAAATCCTTCTTGAATCTAGATTTTACTTCTTTTCCTATGTGTATCCCTTTAATTTCTTTCATCTAATTGCTCTGGCCAATGTTTCAAGAACTATGTGGAATAGAAGTGGTGAAAGAGGGCATCCCTGTCTTGTTCCAGTTTTTAGAGAGAATGCCTTCAATTTTTCTCCATATAGAATGATGTTGGCCTGGGGCTTAGCGTAGATAGCCTTTATGATGTTGATATGTTCCTGTTACCCCTAGTTTTTCTAGTGTTTTGAACATAAAGGGGTGCTGTATTTTGTCAAATGCTTTTTCTGCATCTATTGAGATAATCATAAGATTCTTATCTTTAAGTCTATTGATGTGATGAATTGCATTTATTGATTTCTTTATGTTGAACCAACCTTGAAACCCTGGGATGAATCCCACTTGATCGTGGTGCACGATCTTTTTGATATGTTTTTGTATTCAATTTGCCAGAATTTTATTGATAATTTTTGTATCTATGTTCATTAGAGATTTTGGTCTGAAGTTTCTTTTTTTGATGTGTCTTTACCTGGTTTTGGAATCAGAGTGATATTGGCCTCATATAATGAGTTTGGAAGTGCTGTCTCTTTTTCTATTTCCTGAATTAAACTGGAGAGTATTGGCATTAGTTCTTCTTTAAAGGTCTTGTAGAAATCGGCTGTGTATCCATCCGGTCATTTGCTTTTCTTGGTTGGTAGACTTTTGATGGCATCTGCTATTTGGTCACTTGAAATTGATCTGTTTAAATTCTGTATATCATCCTGATTCAATTTAAGCAAATTATATGACTCTAGAAGTCGTTGATGCCTTCAATATTTTCTATTTTATTGGAGTACAGGTTTTCAAAATAATTTTTAATTATCTTTTGTATTTCTGTAGTGTCTTGTGATATTTCCTTTTTCATTACATATGTTAGTGATTTAAGTTTTCTCTCTTTTTCTCTTCATTAGCATGGCTAAGGGTCTGTCAATTTTATTTATTTTTTCAAAGAACCAACTTTTTGTTCTGTCAATTTTTTCAACTATTTCTTTTGTTTCAATTTCATTGATTTCAGTTCTGATTTTAATTACTTCCTGTCTTTTGCTGCTTTTGATGTTGATTTGCTCTTCTTTTTCTAGGGCTTTGGGATGTAATGTTGAGACATTTATTTGTTTGACTTTTTCTTCTTTTAAGGAATGAACTCTATGCAATGAACTTTCCTCTTAGAACTGCTTTCATAATGTCCCAGATATTTTGATACATTGTATCTGTGTTCTCATTCACCTCTAAAAACGTTTTAATCTCCTCCTTGATGTCTTCTGTAACCCATTGCTCATTCAGTAGCATATTATTTAGTCTCCAAGTGTTGGCGTGGATTTTATTTCTTATTTTATCATTGATTTCTAATTTCATTCCATTATGACCTAATAGAATGCAGGGTAGTATCTCTACTTTTTAATGTTTGCTAAGAGTTGCTTTGTGGCATAGTATATGGTATATTTTAGAGAAGAATCCATGTGCTTCTGAGAAGAAAGGAATATTCTATATATGTCAGTTAAGTCTAAGTTATTGATTGTATTATTGAGTTCTATAGTTTCTTTTTTCGGCATTTGTTTGGAAGATCTATCTAGTGAGGAAAGAGGTGTGTTAAAGTCACCCAAAATTATTGTGTTGTGGTCTATGTGACTCTTGAACTTGAGAAGAGTTTGTGTGATGAACATAGCTGCTCCATTGTTTGGGGCATATATATTAATGATTGTTATGTCTTGTTGGTGTATGGTTCCCTTAAGCGGTGTGTAATGTCCTTCTTTATCCCTTTTTGATTGACTTTACTTTGAAGTCTACTTTATTTGATATGAGGATGGAAACCGCTGCTTGCTTCTGTAGTCCACGTGAGTGGTATGATTTTCCCCAACCCTTCAGCTTCAGTCTGTGGATGTCTTTTCCTATGAGATAAGTCTCTTGGAGGCAACATATTGTTGGATCTTTTTTTTTAATCCAATCTGCTAGTCCATGTCTTTTGATTGGTGAGTTTAGGCCATTAACATTCAGGGTTATTATTGAGACATGATTTGTATTCCAGCCATTTTTCTTTATTTTTGGTATTTAATGTGACTTGCTTTCTCCTCTGATTAGATTTTCCTTTAGTGTAATCCCTCCCTCTGCTGATTTTCATCATTGTTTTTCATTTCCTCTTCTTAGAATATTTTGCTGAGGATGTCCTATAGTGCAGGTTTTCTAGTTATAAATTCTTTTAACATTTTTTATCATGGATATTTATTCTTTTAACATTTTTTTATTTCATCATAAAATCTAAAATTTAGTTTTGCTGGATGTAAGATTCTTGGTTGGTGTCTATTTTCTTTCAGAGCTTGGTATATGTTGTTCCATGATCTCTGGGCTTTGAGTGTCTAGGTTGAAAAATCTGCTGAGAAATGAACTGGTCTCCCCCGATATGTGATCTGATTCCTCTCTCTTGTGGCTTTTAAGACTCTATCCTTATTCTATATGCTAGGCATTTTCAATATAATGTGCCTTGGTGTAGATCTGTTGTAATTTTGTACATTTTGGTGTCCTGTAAGCCTCTTGTATTTGGTTTTCCAATTTGTTCTTCATGCTTGGGAAATTTTCTGATACTATCTCATTGAAGAGAGTATGCATTCCTTGGGTTTGAAACTCTGTGCCTTCCTCTATCCCAATAACTCTTAGATTTGGTCTTTTGATGCTGTCCCATAATTCTTGGATTTTATGTTCATGGTTTCTAACTTTTTTCACTGTGTGATAAACTTTATTTTCCAGATTGTAAACTTCATCTTCATTATCTGACATTCTTTCTTCCAAGTTATCTAGTCTGTGGGTTATGCTTTCTATTGAGTTTTTATTTGATTTATTGTATCCTTTGTTTCAAGGATTTCTGACTTTTTTTTTCAGGATCTCTCTCTCTCTCTTGAAATAATTTTTTGCTACCTGTATTTGCTCTCTTATCTCATTGTTAGAGTGATCAACTTTTGCTTTTATCTGCTCATTTAGGTTATGCTTTAATTCAGAGATTATTTTAAATAGGAACCTTCTGAACTCCTTCTCTGACATTTCATCAATTTCAGTGTCGATAGATTCTGTTATTATAGTGTTCTGGTTTGTTTGGGGCACTTTCCTCCCTCGTTTTTTTATGTTGTCTATGTGTCTTCTTTCCTGCAGTGTAGATCTGAGGTATTGCAGTTTCTTTCCTATATTCTTGTAGTACCTTTACAGATTGTCTGTACCTCACCTTGATGTTGGGCTTCCAGACCCTGCTGGTGTCCCTCAATGGATGTTACTACCTCCTGTGTCTGGGACCTGCGTAAATTGGAGTGGGTAGATCTTGGCTTCTGGGCTTGACTTCTCATAGTAGTCTGTGGTAGAAAGGGGTGGTCCTGTACCAAAGGTTAGGCTCTGGCAGTGTCTGCCCCAGCAAGGGGGAGGGGTGAAACAGGCCTACTGAAATCCTGTATCCTGTGTGGGCTGGTGAGGGCGGTTGAATCTAGATTTTACAGTCCAGTCTTCTGTGGGTAATTGTCATATACATGATTATCAGATCCAAAGCAATGAATCCTGTCTCTCAATCAGCTTCTTTTAGCTCTGGTTGATATTCTCTTACTTCACATATTCCATTTGTTTTATGGTTGCATAGACGTCTATCATATCCCCTGGTAGATCTCACCTTTCAGAAAATGAGATTTCTAATTATTTGTCCTTTAACATACAGCTTTCGGGTAGGTTGGCTTACATTTTGCTCATGAAACCCTTTGAGGTGCAGTGTGAAAACTGTACTGCAGACTCTGGGGATGTTTTTCAATTAACACCACTGTGCTACAGCATGTACTTCTTGTTTTGAAGATGTATTTTTCTAAAGTGGACAGAGGCTAGTTTTCCTATCACAGTCAAGCATTTATCTGGTGGCTGGTACGTGGGACACAATGTATTTTTCATTCTCTAGGAGGAAAAAAATCTTATCTTTTGGGATCTTCAACCTGCTACAATTTGCAGGACAGCCAAGCTCCCAGTTCTCCCTCTTTTCTCCACTCAGGCAGGGGAACACATGTGGCATTAAAGAGGAGCCCAGATGAAAATCATTTGGCACACTTTTCACAGCAAGGGCCTCTTCTTTACCTCCTTCCATTTCTGTCAGTTTCTTCCAAATGGATAAAAACCACAGACACTGTCATATCAGTTTCCACTAAAGACTAATGTGTTTGCTCTTTATCTGTGAGGACATAGGCTCCCTTGCCCTCCTAATGGTTCTGACAGGTACAGCTTCTCAAACAAAGAAAATGCTTCTTTTTGTTATTTAGAAAATCTATTAGATATCTTAAAAATCCAGGGCAGTGTGCTCTAGATTTACATGATCCATCCATCATTCATGACAGTATTTTTTCCATATGACAGTTCGTGAGGCACCCCAAACTATTTGTTTTCAAATGTGTTATTTTTCTTATGTTTTTAGAAGATATTGTGAAATAGTTTGCTGCAGAAAAAAAGAAGAGGAAGAAGAAAAAGTTTGGCTAAAAGAAAAGTTAAAGGCTGAAAGTCTAGATCAGTGACAGAGTACTTGCCTAACAGGTTTCATTCCCCAGCACTGACAAACAAAAGTTTGGCTCATTGTTGGATTTTAATGATGTATTCTGTCATTGTTCCTCAGCAGTGTGTTTAGTAAAGATCTGAATTGTATTGTAATACGAAGACTAGTCTCTTGTCACCCTTTGAAAACAACACATTTTCATCACTGATATTTTGAATTGAAAGAATTTGCTTCTTCCACTTTAAGTCCAAGGTATATCAATACTTTTTACCTCTTGTAATTATATGGTATGATGAGTAGGAGAGGATGTTTTTATCATCATTGGTCAAATTGGTATTCCCAAGTCTCAAAGCTAGTCAACACAGAAGCATGTTTTATGCACATATTAGAGACTTATTAAAGTGCTCCAGATACTGGCAGGCCTAGGGAGAGAGATGTTTTAATCAACCATTGAGAAAATCTACATTACAGGGAACTCCAAAGGATCCTTTTGATCTGTACTGGATTTTGTTCAAATTAGTATTACTTGAGATGAGAGAATTTCAGTCAAGTTTGGGGAAACTTAATAAACTATAATTTCATTTAGAATAAAAATTCTACTAGCATTTATTCAAAACTGAGTATGAAAGATATTTATCACAGTTGTGGGCCTTCTTTTCATTGTTATTCAAACTACATTTGCCACAATTACCATGTTAAAAAGCATGCAGCTCATAGCAACATGTAAATATAGAAAAGCCGGATTTCATTACATTAATTATGGTCTTATAAGAAATTCAAATTCTCTGGCAATAACTCTCTTTGTGAGGCAGCCACAGACTCCCCCCATAATTTTGACTAGTGGCAGAGGCCACAATCCAGACATCCGCTTGTATTGATAGTACAAGTATGAACAATTACAAAAGGTCTTCTTTAGCATACACATTTGGTTTGATGTGCCCACACCTTTGCTTAGCAAAAAGAACTTCAGAGAAATATGAAGAAAGATCCACTCGCACTATTATGCAGGATGGATTTATCATCTGAAACATTCTCTTCTTTTCATAAAATGATTTTTGGAAACTATATGAATTTTCTTGACATGCATGGGAATATATAAGATGATAATGTAAAGATAATGACTTTCATTATTTGAGAAACATGCCTCAAGTTACACATTTGAGTGAGTTTTTCTTGATACAGAAAATTAAAACATTAGATGCCATAGAGTTATTCCAATCATGTTTATATTTCACTAAATATTTTAAATTTTTTCTTTGGAAACTGTAAATATTTGGCATGTCCTCAAGTGTGGCAAATACTCATTTCATGAAAGCAAATTTAACTGCTAGATGAGTCAAAATTATCCATGAAATGCCTCATCACAGAATAAAGTGGTTGCTGCAGTTTGGGGAACAGAGATAAGACGTGACCACATGGATATAAAATGATTCCCTTGTGTGAGTGATCCAACATAGATCCAAAAGCAACTAGAGTATCTAAATACATTTTTCTATTTATAGATTATCCCAAGGGAGAAGAATAAGTAATTTAATTTTCTAATGCCATAAGCAACTATTTGTCACATCATTTAAAGATAATTAATTTGATTAAAATTCTTAACCTAACCTCAAGCCATCTGTGGGTATCTGAACACATTCTTTGTCCATATATGATGCATGCTGGGAAATGCATAGACAGAACTTTAGATAATGTCCTGCAAGACTTCTGAGATGGCAAAGCAGGAAGAAGGTAAAATCTGACCCTATTAAACAACTAGACAAAACTGTCAAAAATAGGTCATGGCTTTCAAACTGACCATTGGTCAATAATATGTTAAAGATGTTTATTTATGAAAAGCAATGAAATTTTGAGTAAGAACTGTAGGAGTGTGGGCTGTTCTTGCTTTGGGCAGCTCCAAGACCCCCACCAGCTTAGTCCATGGAATATTTCTACTAAGCTTTGGCTGGCTGTAGAAACAAGGAACTTCAGTGCTGGGAGGGGCTGAAGTGACTAGGAGCCAGAAGGTGGAAAACCCATGTCCAGCTACAGATGGGAGAAGCTTGAAGTTCTTCCAGCTTAAGGAGAGGGTTTGTTGGATCAAATGGCAAACTAGAGGATAAGCCAGGAGCTCCTAGAAATGAGCAAGCTGTAGTGAGAGAGGGGCATGGTAATCTCGCTCTCATCCCAGGATGAACTTCTGGCTCAGATGAGGCAGGAGGGAGCCATGTAGACAGTAAAACCTAAGAAGATTGGGAATTAACTGTGTCTAGAGTGTATTCACCCAACCACGCACAGGTCTGTTGGCAGATGGTGAAAGCTGTATCTACTTGAAGTATCTGGGCTCAATTTCTAACCAGTAATTAACTGACTGATGTCTAATCTGCACAGATCCAAGGGTAAACCCAAGGAACTCAGGCTGAACAATAAAAATAAGAGTTAAATAAACAAATGAAACAAAACTGCGGAGAGACATCAGTAGCTAAACACTACAGAGGAGAATTATTCTATAAATTTAGCCCACGTGAGCCATTAAAAAAATACAAAATAAAAAGAAAAAACCTCTATAGCAATTTGAAAGAAAGAAAGAACCATATAGCGACCATAAACCTCAGAGAAGAAAAGCGGTTCCCAAGTCATGACAACATAATATTCAATATGTCTAGTTGGATTTTAACCACACACAAATAAGCATTCAAGCGCTTGTGTGCACAGACACACTCTCTTAAGAATTAAAGGAAAACCTGATGACAATGATTCAATATAAAAACAGAAGGACAGAAACTATTAAAAAAGTAACTGGATGGAAATTATGAAATTTAAAGTGCATTCTGAAATAAAAACTTACAAGAAAAGCTCAACAGCAGATTTGCCACCACACACTTGACAAATAAGTCAATTATCCAATCCGAAAAACAGAGGAGAAAAAAATTTAAAGGAAAATGACAGAACCTCAAACATCTGTGGGACAACATCAAGCCCACCAACATATTTCCAGTGGGATTTTGAGAAAGAGAGGAGAGGAAAGGCAGGAAAATGTTGAAGAACTAATGGTCCAAAGCTTCCAAATTAATCTACAGATTCAGGGAGTTTAAAAAGTCTCAACTAGGAAAAATGCAAAAGAGACACTAGTTTCTGAAAGTAAAAAAAAAACAACAACAAAAAACTTGATAGCTATAAGATGGGGTGGGGAGGACTTCTCTAAATAGAGAAATATTAATTCAGTTTATGTGTAACTTTTCATATGAAACAATAAGGCCATAGTGACATTCAAAGTGAAAAAAAAAATCTGACAATCAAGAATTCTACAGCAACAAAACTCTATCTCAAAAATAAGGGTGAAATACAGACATTCTCAGGTAAATAAAAACTAAAAGAATTTGTTCTTAGCAAATCTGTCATATAAGAGACAGTAAAAGAAGTCTTTAGACTGAAAGAAAATGACACCAGATGGTAACTTGAATCCATAGGAAAAGTCATTGGAATCAGTAAAGATAGTGAGGGTAACTATATAATGTAATGCAAATACATATATTTTTCTCTTCCTGATATATTTCTTTAAAAGACATAGTGGTATTTATTAATAATTATAACATTGTTGGTTTTGTAACATGTAATGTATGCATGAAAATATGAGAGCAAAATGGGGAAAGAAAATGGAACTATATTAAAGTATTGTTTCTACATTTTACTAAAATAAAGTTAGCATTTTAATATGAAGTTAATTGAATGAGTTAGATGCTTATTTATCATAACCTTTATAGAATGTACTAAGAAATTAACTAAAAATACAGTTACATACTAACAGAGAAATTGAAACATATTTAAACCCACAAACACATTTAACCTGCAAAAAAGCATAAGAAACAGAAACAATCACAAAAAGATCAAGATACATGTAGACAACAAAAGTGAAAATGGCATACATAGTTCCAATCATATAAAATCATATTTGATGCAAATGGACTAAATATTCCTATCGAAAGACAGAGATTGTAAGACTGAATTAAAATAATAAGCTTCAATTATGTGCTTTCCACAAGAGACACACTTTAAATTCAGAAACAAATATATAAGTTCAAAGTAAAAGGATAGAAAAAGGTGTATCATACAAACACATAAGAAGGCTGGAATGAAAAAAAACTGACACAACAGAAAGATAGACAATCCACAAAAGTGAGTGAACATTTCCAATATTCCCTTTTCAACTGGAACAAGAAGACTCATAGACAGCCAGGATAAAACACTCATTCTCTCCAAAGTGCACATGGCACAGTCTCCAGAACAAAGTACATATAAGTCCATATATCAATTCCCAGTCAATATGAGAGATAGGTTCTTCAACCACAATGATATTGAATTAGGACTAAATGATAGAAACAATGTGAAAAATCCCCAAATATTTAGAAGTTTAACAACACATTACTATATAATTCAGTGGTAAAATTAAAAGTTACAATATTTTCTGGATACAGAAAATATCTTGAACTAAATGAAAATTTAAAAAAATCCAAATGTATAGGAGACAGTTAAAGCAATGTTTGAGAGAAAGCTGTAGCTTTGAGCACGTGTATTATGAAAGAAACAAACCTCAAATAAATATTGCCAGTTCTCACCTAAAGCCATCATATACAGAGGAACAAATTTAAGCCAATGGAAACAGAAAAACAACCAGGAAAAAAAGTCAGTTGGACCAGAAGTCAACTAGTTGAATAGATCAACAAACTTGATAAACTCTTAACTAGACTGACTAAAGAAGAAATAGAAAATTACCAAAATGATGCATGAAAGAGGAGACATTATTACCAATCCTACAGGAGTAAAATAATTTAAATGGAATATTATGAACAACTTCATGCCAACAAATGAGAAGACTGAAATGAGATGGACATGAATTATTAAAAATTATTAAAACTGGGTCATGAAAAAAGAAAAAGTATTTACATTTTCTTTAAAACAATAGACTTAATCCAGTAAAGGAACAGATCAGTAAAGTGAAAATTTTTCCACAAAGAAGAATCCAGACCCAGATGGCTTCACTGGTGAGTTTTAAAAAGTATTTTAAAAGAAATATTACCAATACCACACAAAATTTTCAAGAAAATAGAGGGAATAGTTTCTAACTTATTCTCAGAGCTGATGTTATCAGATACTAGAGTCAGAAAAGATAGCACACGAAAGTTGTAGACTAATATCCCTCATGGACACAGACATCAAAAACCTTAACAAAATTACTAGAATATCAAACCCAGCAACTACAAAATCAAACCTGGCAGAATTTATACCCAAATGCAAGGATGGTTTGATGCAGTACACGATCGCATTAAAGGACAAAAAAGAAAGAAAAGAAATACCATACATGATAACCTAAGCAGAAATAGAGAAAAGCACCTGACACATTGAACACCAACTTTCCATTGGAAAAAAAAATGTTCAACGAAATAGTAACAAAAGGAATCTTCCTACACATGATTAGGAGCATCTACAAAAACTATAGTTAATATCATCCTTGATCATAAAAGCCTGAATCATGAAAACTTTCCTCCAAAAAAGATCAGGAGTAAGGCGAATTATTCATTCTCTCTATTTCTATTCAACATTGTATTTGAGGTCTAGCCAGTGCAATAATAAAATCCCACCCCCACTCAAATCAGTGCCTCAAATGTCCCTAGGGCTATGAAAAATAATTTTCTAAATGTTACCAATCATTTCCTGAATTCTTTCTGCTTCTTCTGGGTCTAACTCTTCTATTTGCTATTGTTCTTTCTCATTCATGATTTTGTATTTTCTTCAAATTTTTTTTGAGTCTTCTTCCCTTTTTTTCCATATAATTAATGAAGCATATGTATGGGCTACATTGCAGTTGTAAAATTCTGTGTTCTCAACATATTTCAGGTCTTTAAATGAGAGGGCCTACACCAAGGCCTTAGAGGGCCCCAACTGAGGATTCACAGAAGTGAAGAAGTGGCGTGGACAACCCAGGTCTGTATTTTTGTGCTTTACTTGTGAACTCCAGAACAATGATGAAATGGGAGTTCACCATAATATACACTTCCCCCTAATGTAGTAAGAATATCATTAACACCAGGAGATAAGTCCTGAGTCAGTAGGTTTGTCTCAGCTCCAGGAGCTGCCAGCAAAGCTAATCATGTGATCTTAGAAATACCTCAAGCTTCCACCTCTATATGAATAGCATGGAACCATAGTGTCCCCTGTCCCCAGTGTTGTGAGGACTAGATGGCAGAATGCACACAACGTGTCTGGCACACAGCAGGCACTTCCTAAATCTGTGTTTCCCTTCCCCTATCTTCCTTCAATAAAGAAAAGTCTCAGCCTTCATGGGTGAAGTTTTTAGATGATGACAGTCTCTGTACTTTAAGGATCCAAATAGCTATGCACTGTCACCACAAGTGCACAATAATGTGTCTTTCAAAATTTGGTCAGTATCTATGACAGTGTGAGGGTTATAAGCTTTCTTCAGCCAGGGGCTCTAACCACTTAATTTCATCCTTTAATCTCCAATTGTATACTTTGTAGGATTACTTTATTATCTGTCCTTGAAATTTCTCTCTTTGAGCTTTATTTGTGTGAAGAGAAGAAGCAGTTTCTTACTGTTGGTCTTGTTAGAGGCTGCAGTTTTTAGCTCCTGGCTGGGAAATGGATGAAGCAATAGTCATAGCAGGGAGGAGTCCCTGGGGTGTGGGACACCAGACCACATTATCACCACTCAGAGTGTTCTGAATGCACCCAGGCAGGATGCCCGTCAAGTAAGACAGAGTGCAGTGGGCAGTCCTAAAAACCACTCAGAGCCCTTTGATATCCCCCATCTCATATCAAGTCACAACCTGCTCTACTTGGTGACTAACAGCACATTCATCTTAGGGTAGGGCAGGGAAGATCCTAGAACATCTGCTGCATTAGTGAGGACCTTCAATCAACATCCTTGAAAGTAGTTACAGAGCCCATTCATGTTACTATCACAACCACAAAGCCAAATGAAGGCTCCGTATGGTATTGCAGAAATGTGTGTCAGGTGAGCAAACCTCTCTGGATCTAGGAACATTCTGCATCAGTGCCAGGAATGAGCCCCTTCTGGTAGAGTGAGGATCAGGTAAGAGCCACACTGTCCAGCTATCAGAGCTCCAGCCATCAGGACTTGGCTCTTAACCAGTGCATTGGTGGTCTGAAAACTGCACTGGGCAGTTAACAGTGTCCGTCTTCCATAGAATTTCCAGAGGCTTTAAAAAACACATTTTTTTCCTGAAGTAGAATTTCCTTCTGGGAAATAGCTATCCCGATTAATATTTACTATGTTTTTATTTCAGTCACAATATGACTATTGTCATTCTGTTCAATTACATGATTTTTAAAAGTATGCCAAAGAGTCTGCACTTTCTTGCTCTGTGGTTGCAGAGCTAATCCCCAATTTGTTGCCACATTCCTCTGCAGGCAGCCCTGCAGATCTGTGCATCCCCCATCTGCTGATTCAACTATCCAAGAATGGAAAATATTGGGGGAAAATTTCATCTACACCGCAGAAGTACAAACATTTGTCTTCTTGTCATTATTCCCCAAACAATACAATTCTTTACACAGAATTTACATTATATTAGGTTTTATAATTCAACTGGAGATGATTTAAAGTACATGGGAGGATGCGTATAGGTTATATGTAAATACTACAGCATTTTATAAAGGGGATTTGAGTATCTACAAGTTTTAGTATCTGCCAGAGGTCCTGAAACCCATTCCTATGAATACAGAGGAAACAGTATTATGATTCCAAGTAATCCCTCCCATATTGACTCTGGGCTTGGCTATGTGACTTTCTTTGGCCAATAAGACAACTATATGTTTGATAAAGGCAAAGACTTGAAAATCATTTAGACAGTGGATCTCATTTTCTCTTGCTGCTATTGGGACCCTTACATTGGCTGCCATATGATGAAGTCTGGACTATCCTGATGGATGATGAAAGAAATGTGTTCCAGTCATTTCTGTCACTGTAGCCAATAGTCAATTAACATTCTTACACACAGATACCCAGCAAGTCCAGCTAATTCCAGACAAATGACTGAAACCAGGTGGAACCAGAAGAATAATGAATCAGCTAAGACCAACTCAAATTGTTAACTCAGAATTATGAGCTAAATAAATATTTGTTGTTTTAACTCACTAAGTTTTGGGATGATTTGTTATGCAGTAGATAGTAACTGATACATGTCCCTTTATTATTTCATGGAATGGAACAAAAGGTATATCACAGAACAGTTATTGCACATAATTATAACAATTTGATTCAGTCATTAGAAGTGTCATGCCTGGAATAATGGAATAAAAAACACCATTGCTACCTACACTTGTATTAATGTTTCTGGGAAAATAACTTTGTTATTTTGGAATTCCTAAAGGACTTTGTTAACCACTATGGCAATCCCCTAAAATACTTCACAGCATCAGAAAAAAGACAATAGTCACAACGTGTCTTGATCTCATCCCCTCAGTCAGTGGGGAGCCATTTTTTGGTCTGGTGGAATTCCTTGGATGTCAAAAGGAAGTTTCTCTAAGTGTCTAAGAAACAGCCCCAAATTTAAATCACTTGCTGTTTCCTCAGTGTCATTAAGAAGTACTTTTATGGACAAGGAATTAAAAACAATATTCTTTATATTACCATTATAATCAAAGCTCACTCTAAAAGTATTAATAGAGTATGCGCTGTTATTTTGACCAAGATTCCTATTAAAAAAAATAGCTTCTGGTGTTTTATCACTGCTGTTGTTGCAACAGAGGAACACAGTTTTGTGGTAGAGCTCATTTCCCCAGACATCTCCACCACCTGTCAAAGCACTGAACCTACCAGGATAGACAAGTCTGCCTCTCTTGACACCACCTCCCAAGTTCTATTGTAAGAGATTTCCTCTGGAGACCTTTGCAGAGTTCTAAACTCCACATCAACTGGCTGATGTCACTATGTTAAAAACTGTTGCAATGAAATAGACTCAGGAATAGACTGCAGGAACTATGGGTTCAAAGATACTATGAATCAAAAAATTGCAATTAAGTACTGGTTGTATTTATTCACAAGGTCAGTCAAAACCCTTTGCAAGTGTTTAAGAAGGAGGAATAGACTTCTTTTGAGTTCAGTCCTTTATGAAGCAACAGGAAGGAAGTTGACTGAGGAGTAAAAAGACATTCAGATTATCTGTTCATCTCTTACTGACCTTGACATAGTGTGGTTATTTAAAGAAAGTGTATGGATGTACGGTATGAAGGGGTGGATAAAAGCCACATGAGTGAATGGAATGATGGAGACATTCAACAATTTCTTTTACTTTTTCAATATAGTAACTATTCTGAGCCTTAAACTGCAGGCACATCCTGCAGTTGGGAACTGATTATTCAAAAACACTAACATACCTGGGGAATGGCTGGAGGAGGTGGATCACTGGGGACATGCCCTGAAAAGGTTCATCTTTCCTGTGGTCCCTTCTTTCTCTTTCTACTTACTGGCCACCATGAATGGAGTAGCACTCTTCCACCACAAACTTCTTACATGATGTTCTGTCCCATCTTGGGCCCAGAGCAAAAAAAAAAAGTGGGCTCACCATGGACAAAACCTCTGAATCCATGAGCCAAAATAACCTTTTTCTCCTCTAAGATGTTTTTGTCAGGCATTTTGGTCACAGTGACAAATAGCTCTCTAGCTCACCATCTTACTATCATAAGTAAAGACCATTCTAAAAATATTAATGTAATGTAGGCAGCATTTTTGTGACTAAAGATTCCCACTGTCATATTATTAAAAGAATTGTTTCTGGAGGGACCCCAGCAGAGCTTTCTGCATCCACTTTGGTCCTATCCACATGCACTTCACCATCTCCCCTCCATCTCTCCTGTATCTTTGTCCCAATCTGCAGCCAGAGCACTTTCTCCAAACACAGATCAGAAGATAGCCCTCCTGCCTAAAACTCTTTCATGATTCTTCATGGCCAATCGTGAAGTCAAGACACTCTGTCTGCAGTTCCCAATTCCTTCAAAGTATGTCCTGCTCGCTTTGTGTTGTCTTGTGAATGAAACTTTGGAGTATTCTCTTAGTTACTCTGAAGAGTCTACCAAGGTTGTCTAGCAGCATGGCCCATGTGGTGTGACAGGAATGAGGCTAGAGCCAATCACAGTGACAGTTCCAGATGGGTTTTCCAGTCCCCAGCCCACTCCTCCTGAGGGTTCCTTCTGAGCTCTTCATCTGTCCTTCCTGTCTTATAGGCATCCAAGTTTTTAACCTACCTAAATACAGCCTCCCTGAAATGGCTAAGGTCCTCAACAGTGGGACCTCACTTTCTTCTGGGGCATGTTGCTCCCATGCTCACCACAATCCCAGGGTCTCAGTATTCCCAACCAGTTACTGAGCCTTGCAGACTCCTACATAATCTGTTTCAGGGTTTCCATGTCCCTTTGGGCTAGGATTCTCCCTATCACCCTACAAGCCTCCTTATACTTGTTCTCAAGATGCAGGGTTATAGATGCCCTTTCTAAAATGCCCTCATTCCACACACTGAGTTTGGAGCCCTGTCCTCTTGTTGGGATACATTCAGAGGCAACAGGTTATTCCTTCATCAGGACTCCTGTGCTAAGTTCAAATTGCACTTGGATGTGTCTGCTTTCCAGAACTCATGCTGGCCAGACAGCATTTAGACTTCTGCTTTCAGCCAAACCCTCAGACCCTGGAAAACAGCAGACACTTGACACAGGCTCTTGAGCAGAAGCCAATGCACCCTCCCAATTTCCACAAGGCTCTGGCTGACTTCATGACCCTTCTTCTCCACTTTACAGGTATCAGCAGGTTAAGCTCTCTCCTAGGACTTCCTGCTTGCCTGTCAGGTCTGTACTCCCTACAGAGAATTGTTCCAACATCCAGTTTTGTCTCTCCACTTCTGAATTCCCTCCTGACTACAGCCATCTCTCTCCAGCTGCACCTGGACTTATCTGGGGCCTCTGATCCTGACTCTGCTGGTCTCCTAGGCCTTTCCTTCACCCTACTTTATGGTTTCACTGGCCTCTCCACCCAGTCTGGGGCCCCCTGTGGGTGAGTACTAAAGTTTGGATCTGGATGTCACCAGAAAGCTCCTGTGCTGAAAGCATGGTCCCTGATGCAGCAAGATTCAGAGGTGGTGCTTTTAGGCAAAGAATGGACCGGAGATGGAACCCAGTTGAAGGAAGTATGTCACTGGGGGCATGCATTAAAGGGTCTTTCTTTTCCCCTGCCCTTTCCCCTTTCCAGCTACCATGAGCTGAGAAGCTTTCCTCCACCACATCCTTCTGCCACCATGTTTCTGCCTTGGAGCCAGCTAACCATGCACTGAATTCTCTGAACTTTCCTCCAAGTTGTTCTGGTCAGGTATTTTGGTCACAGGATTGAAAAGCCGACTACCACAGTAGAGCTGATTCTATCCAGACCTTCTCCTTATTTTTTTCTCCCTCCCCTTCATTTTACAGGCAGAGGGCTCCTACTAGGAGCCTCACTTGCTGATAGATGGCCACACCCTGCTGGGGAAAGTCATGGAGCCAGAGGTCAGATCATATTTTCAGAGAGACTATCAATGCAACTTGGCAATTTCTTTAGAAGTCTCTTCTAGAACATTCAACTACCTCCCAGTCATTACTCTCAACTATCTCTAAACTCCTCATGTCCTTGAAGCTCCCCTAGATGCATCGATCCTTGGCCAACATGGACCAACAATGGACCCTTCGTTTCTTTTCTCTTCAGTCCAGAGCACTGCAGTAGATTTCCCTTCCCACCTGTCTTTTCTCTCTCAGACAAGCAGCAAGCTGACCTCTCCTGCACATGTAAGTGGTGTGCATCCTTTACTTCCCCAGAAAGCAACCCTAATTCTGATTTTTTTTTGCCATGAACATCTACCTCCATCTACAAAATGTTCTTGCCCACCTTAGCCAAAAACAAACAACTTTTTCCTTTTGACCACATTCAAACTGTAAATATTTGCACTTTGCTTCTCATCAAATTGACCAAAAATGTGACCCCCATCCCTTCCTGCCACTCATGTCCTAGGAAATTACCCTACTTGCAGTGGAGTAACTTCTCAAGCTTGGACAATAGCCTTCTAGCTGACAACCTTGCATATCTGCTCTCACCCTCCCACCTAGCACATCTTTGCAAGAACAGATGTCCTGCAACCTTCAACCACTGTGCCCTATCACATCATGTCTAATATGTGCACTTCAGCACATGCGATTCAAAGGCTCTCATTCTTCCCTACTCTACTAAATAAATAATCTGCCTTGGGTTGGGGATGTAGCTCAGTGGTAGGGTGCTTGCTTAACATATGCAAAGTCCTCAGTTCAAACTCCAGCATTAAAAAAAAAAAAAGATTTGTCTAATAATCCAATTCATCTTCCCTTTTCAATTTCTGTTTCTTCCAGCAGATTTTAGTAATCCTGATAATCCCTTAATAGAAACTTTGAAATTCCAAGTTAAGGGAACCACATGTGTCAGCAAAAGCACTTCCCCAGTTGTCACCACACATGCATCTCCAGCCTTGTATGTTTCTAGGACCATCTTGCTCATTTTTGCCACTGGCTTCTCTCCCTAATCCTTCATGAGTCATTCAACAGCAGGATCCCCGGCCGACCCACTAGTGCTGGTGTCTATTGCCCATCCCTGTGGCTTACTTTGGGTCATCTCTGACCAGATTGACTGCTGATGACCCCTTGATTCTTTATCCAGCTCATCTTTCTCCATTCCTTCCATCCTTCATAATTACTCAGGAGTTAAAGAGCACCAAGAATGCTTTCAATTTCCCTGCATTTCTGTATGCGAGTTTCATTCCTTAACTTCTGCTGGACACTCACTAGTACCCCCCAAACCCCACTGCTCCATTCCAGAAGGTTCCCCCATAAGCACATCCTCTGACCTCCAGCTCCTGTAATTCTTCTTCCTCCTCCACATCGTAGGACAAGGTGTGGATTTTGATGTCATCAGCTGAGAGGTCAATGAACTTCCCATCTGGGTACTCCAGGCTGTCTTTGGTGGGTGACCGGTCCTCAATGAAGGTAGTCTCACAGCAGTCGGCAGCCACGCCATCCCCCCAGGAGCGCAGCACTCCTTCGGAGTAGAGGATGATATTGGGACGGTAATGGGACTCCACCGACTGCTGCAGGGTGTTGGGATCCAGCAGCTGCTGCACAGGCTCATTTCTGCTGCTGTCCAGGCTGGCTGGTGCTGTGCTGGCCACCACCCTGCGGCTCTGGTACTGGGGCGCTGGGTAAACAGACACCAGGCCATCTCTACTCTCAGCCATGAAGTTTCTGGTGTTAATCAATCCATTCCTCTTACCAGCATCACTGATCTTACTGTGCACCAGCACACTCTTCTGCTCGATGATGCCATCCATGGTCCTCTTCCTTCCCAGCTATGCGTCAGGCTGGTGAGCTGGACTCACAGGTCACACTTGCTTCTTGGGACCCATTTCTCCTGGAAGAGGAGAAAACAGAGATGAGCTAAAAATTTCACTTGAAACAAACATAAAGTTCATCATCCAGACCCATATTGTTTCAGATTGTACCAGTCAACCAGTAAGCATAGTGGCTGTGAAAATGAGATAAATATGCAGTCCTACCTGTTCCTGTGAATTTTAAAAAGGTTCTCTCAGGGCAGGCAGCCAGAGTAAGCCTGAAATTGATTACTTGCATCGCTAAAGTCTCTGCTTCCAAATGAAGGAAACTGCAAGAACTGGATCCACTGCAGCCCTACAGAACCTCCGATTGCTAACAGACATCCTGAAACCCACAGGTAAACTCAATCACATTAGCATATCCCTTGTCCACAGGGAAATAAGACTGCAAATCTGTGATGTGGATTGACTATTCCCAGGTACAGTGCTATTCATTCAAGCAGAAAATCACTCACCCAAGGAAGAAAGGGCTTAAAATAATGTTCCACGCGGATTTAGAAGATTAGTGATAGGAAGACCTATACCATGAGTACTGTACCTGTACAAAATTCCCCCAACGAGACACATTTGCATGTGTGTACTGGTACATTCTAGTGTGCATATTAAAATGAGCTCAACACTTACACATGCTTCCTGGGTTCCCAGCATGGCCTCTGGGATCTCGCTAAAAACTCCCCTGCTTTGATTTACTTGATTTTGTAAGACACCGACACATTTGCAATACCATTAAGAAGTACTCCAAACTGTTTTCTCCCTAGATTGTGTTCCTATTTTTCTAGGCATGCAAATCTGAAAAAAAGAACAAGAGAAGAGGGTGGGAGCGGGGCAGGGAGAAAGGCAAGAAGAAGGAAAAAGAGAGAGGGAGGACGAAGAGGAAAAAAACTAGAGCTTAAAATTTTCGGAAAGATAAAAAATGAATTTCCCCAGGCTTTCTCTGTTTGCAAGTTAATAACTGTTATGCATGAAAGCATTTCATCTAGGGAACTTCTGGTGTTCTGACTTCCTACAAGATTTAAGACTTTTCTTAATTCTAACTGCTTTATTTGGTGGCACACACAGTAATCTAAAATTGAAGACTGACCAAATGAAAAGATGTACAGGTGACACCTTTGGGACTAATTGAAAAATCTGAAAGAACATTTTCAAATGACTAGTTCAAACTTTAGTACATGCACTAAGAGACAATGAGTATTATTAATACGACACTGTGTACAATTTAAGAAAGGTCAAAAACAGACTATCACCTCTGTTTATATGTTTTGAAGTATCTCTCTCTGAGGCACATTCACAGTCTGAGAACTAGAATCATTAATTAAACTATTTGAATAGAGACCTTCCAATGCCTGTAACATGCCAAACAGCACACATTTGGGGATCACCTCTGTGCTAAATAATCTTTCAAGCCATCACAATGTGCTTGATGGAATATTTCTAGTTCAATTACTCAACTTCTCCAGTATTCCTCCTTCCACAAAGAAGCCACTGGTTTGCTATCCAAAATGGGTTCCTCCTATTCTTTGTGATCTACTGGATGTGCCAGCCAGTAAGTCTAGAATAACGTTTAAGCTCAGCTTAATTTCTCTGACTGAGCACCCTTTACCCAGATCAGCTGTAAATATCTTGCAGAACATATGTGATTGTGTTTGTTCAGATTCCATTTCCTTCATGAAGTTGTATGCTCTTGTCCAACCAGAAGTAACCTTTTCATTTGCTATTGTGGTCTCTTGTCTCTTCTTGCTTTCTTCTTACAATGCCTATTGCATTCTTCTCTCCCAATGGGACACTGCTCCTCCAGTTCTGAAAAGTCCTTAAGACCAAAAAATCAATATCAACACTTCTCCCTTTTCTTGCACCTGGTAGTCAAGAAACATGCAGTGAAATAAACAGTCTCTAGTGTTATATGATGAGAATGATCCCTACTCAGTGACAATCTCCCTGAGCTGTGTTAAGTCTCAAAGTTGGATCCAGTATTAAGGCATTTTGAGATAGGCACAGCTTAATCTCTTCCATGCTCTCTACAGTTTACCACTCAAAGTACTGCTGAGACCCAGCAAACTCAGCACCACCTGGGAACTTGTTAGAAATACAAAATGGTAGGAGGTGTATGTATCTCAGTGGGATAACACCTGATTAGCATGGACAAAGCCCTGTGTTCAATCTCTAGCATCACAAAAATAACAGCAACAACAACAACAAAAACAGAACCTTGAGTAGGACTCATATCTCTTGAATTAGAGCTTCATTTTAACATGGCACCTGTGGATTATTCACTTTAAGTATACTTAAAGCTTAAAGGGCACTGTTACATGGTGTATAGTTGGTCTATTGAATAAGTTACTTGATTTTTACAGCTGATTATTTACTTTCTTTTAAAAAGTATTCTGATGAATACAGGATGAGCATCCCTTATATGAAAATTCAAAATACAAAATGCTGCAAAAATCAAACATTTTCATCACTGACCTGACACTGCAAGTGGAAAATTCCACACCTGACCTCACATCATGGACTGAAGTTGAAACACAAGTACACTAAAGATATCGTATAAAATTTCCTTCAGGCTAGGTGTATATGCAGCATAAGTGAACTTTGTGTTTAGACTTGGATCTCATCCTCAAGATATCTCATTATATATATGAAAACATTTCAAAATCTAAAAAAAAAAAAAAACCCAACTATCTGAAATTTGAAACATTTTTTTTCTGGACCTAAGCATTTTGGATCAGGGATACTCAATCTGTATATCACATACATTCTTAAATAACAACTTTTTTCTTATTGAATTGAATTTTGTAGCTTTGAGCAGCACAAATGATGCTTAAGCATGAAAGAAAAGGGTTGAAGTTAATGGAGTTTTATTTTCATTGTGACAGCATCCTTCAATATCTCTTTCAAGACAGCCTTGATGTCTGGATTGCCTTTAACTTTATAATTCCAATGAGCTCATTTATATCCATGTTTACTTCTACCCACGCCTACCTGTTGACAGTATTTCCCTGAACCCAAGTTCATCAATTTGGAGATAAAACACAATGGTCCAATAACGCTGCCATCTAAGATAATTCTTGTGGCTCTGCAGAAATGCACACGGGAGTCGTGTCCCAGAACAGTCTATTATCCTCCCAATGTCTGTTCTGGCAGACACTTCTGTTACCTTTGTGTTTTTCTCAGTCTACAGTATTCAAGAGCAGTGGCTACAAAGTTTAAAACTCCTTGCTAACACTTTCTTTCTGCATAAATATTCTCTGCTGTGTCTAGGATACTGCCTTGTCTTGACAACTTGATTGGACTCCTAATGTCAACCTCTTGGTGAGATCTTAGAGACTGTGTTTTGAGTCAGAGGCAGCTCACTGAAGTGCATCACCAGCCAATTGTGCTACATCTGCTTCTTTATTGATGATAGCAGCAGGAGGAGAAGACAAGGTGAAGAGGGGCTTCTGTGGTCCTGCATTTGAGTCCCCACTGCTCTGTTCCTCCTTCCCTAGTTCCTGGACTCTCTCTGAACCCTAAGAATCTCCTGGTGAGTTAACAACATATATATCTGTTCATGAATTTAGATGAAGATAAGTGGATTAAAAAAATTGATAGGGATGGTGAAAAAAAAAAACAGAAAGACAGAAAGAGGGGATGCAACATCTTCTGTACCAATTACTTATTCTATAAAACATATTTTTCTTCTCCTGGAAACTGGCATGATTTAAAGAGAGTCAGGAATTTGAGGATTTAACCACAGTTTTGCTACTAAATGTTTGTGTGGTCATAGGCAAGATGCTTATGAAGGTGGGATTATTGATGGAGCAATTGAACAAAAATGTTTTAAGGTTCCTTTCAGCTCCATGATTTATACATCTTGGATCCAGAGTCCTGGGTATATGGAATTAGCTATAGCTTTTCCACAAAATTGTATCAGTAGTGAATTATAACAAGCAGTTAAGAACTAGAACCAATTCCCACTCTCAAAAAAAAAAAAAAAAAAAAATGAAGAGGAAGGAATACTTCCTAACTCACTGAGAAACTACAATTACCCTTATACTAAAACCAGACAAGAATGCAACATGGAAAGAAAACTACAGATCTATATTCCATATGAGTATTGATACAAAAGTTCTTAACAAAATTCTTGCAAATAGAATAAAGAAACATATAAAAAATACCATGATCCAATGGGAATTTATTTCTGGAATATAAGAATGGTTCAACATCAATATATAAAAACCAATCAGTGTAATATACCACACTAGTAGAATGAAGGACAAAATACATGTGATCATCTCAGTTGGTTCAGAAAAAAAACTGACAAAATTTGACATCTTTTCATGATAATAATCCTCAAGAACTATTAATTGAAGAAAACTATTTTAAGGGGCTGGGGTTGAGGCTCAGCGGTAGAGTGCTGGCCTCACACAAGCGAGGTCCTGGGTTCGATCCTCAGCATCACATAAAAATAAATAAATAAAATAAAGGTATTGTGTCCAACTACATCTAAAAAATAAATATTTTTTAAAAAAGAAAACTATTTTAATATAATAAAAATCGCATACAAAAAAAAATCCCATACTGAACATCCTACTTAACAATGGTGATAAGCTGAAACATTGTCCTCTAAGATTGGGAACAAGGCAACAAGACAAAAATGCCTACTTTTGCTACTTCTGTTCAACATTATCCTGGGAGTTATAGCCAGAGAAATCAAGCAAAGAAAATAAAAGACACTCCAGTTGGAAAAAGTAAAAATATTTCTGTTCACAGATTATATGATCTCATATGTTGAAAACAAGATTCCACAAAAACCTGTTATAATTAATAAGTAAATTTAGCAAAGTAGCAGGATACAAAGTCAATATGCAAAAATCAGTTGCATTTCTATACAAGAACAATAAGCAATTTTTAAATGAATTTACAAAACAATTTCATTCACAATACCATCAGCACATAGAAATTAATTTAACCAAGGAAGGAGGTGAAAGACTTGTATAATAAAAACTACAAGACGTTGCTGAAAGAAATTAAAGAAGATATAAATAAATGGAAAGACATTCCATGTTCATGGATTGGGAAATGATTTTAGTCATTTTTTTCACTGCTGTTGACTAAAAGATCTGATCAAAACAGTTTTAAAGGAAGACGAGTTTATTTGAGAAGTTTTAGTCCATAGAAGGCCAGCTCCATTTCTTGCGGCTCGAGTTGAGGTTGAACACCACAGTGGGAGAATAAGATTGAAGGAAGCAGCTCATATCACAGTAATCAGGAAGCAGAGGGAGAGAGATATCTCTACTTGTCAGATACAAAATATATACCCCCAAACCACATCCTAATTCCCACCTCCTCCAGCCACACCCTATCACTTCAGTTACTACTCAGTTAATTGTTATCAGGGGATTAAATTGCTGATTGGGTTAAGACTCTCACAAACCAATCATTTCTCCTCTGAACCTGCTTGTATTGTCTCACATGTGCGCTTTTGGGGAACACCTCACATCCAAACCATGACAGAAACTGATATTGTTAAGATATCAAGACTGCCCAAAGTAACCTACACATTCAATGCAATCTCTTTCAAAATCCCAATGATTATTTTTAGAAATACAAAAAGAAAGTCATAACATTCATACAGAATCTTAAGAAACCATGAATAGCTAAAATGATCTTGAAAAAGAACAATAAAGCTAAAAGACTCATGCTTCTTTATTTCAAAAGTTATTACAAAGTTACAGTCATCAAAATGGTGTGGTAGTGGCATAATGCAAGATATACAGACCAATGGAATAGAGACCCAAGAAATACAAACTTGTATAATGTGGTCAAATAATTTTTGACAAGGGTGCCAAGACCATTCCATGGGCAAAGGGCAGACTTTTCAACAACTAGTGCTGGGAAAATTGAGTATCTACATGTAAGAGAATGAAGTTGAACCCTTACTAGTGCCATATACAAAATAAGGGGGATCAAACATCTAACTAGAAGGCCTACACCCCCTAAAACTCTTAGAAGGAAACATAAAGCAAAAGCTTTATGACTTCAGATTTGTCTGTGATTTCTTGGATGTAACACCACAGGCATAGCAATAAAAGAAAAAAAATAGATCAATTGTATGTTTTGGTTAGCTTTTTCACCATGTAACCAAAATACCTGACAAGAACAAATTAAAGGATGGAAAGTTTACTTGGGGCTTTAGTTTCAGGGGATAGCAGACTCCATTGCTTTGTGCCTAAGGTAGGGCAGAACATCATGGGGAAAGGACTCCGCTTTCCTCTGTGGAGGAAAGTGGCTTAGCTCATAGTGGGGTCAGTAAGGAGAAAAAGAGAGAGAAAGAGGGGGCGGGAGGGGGGAAGGACCACAGGGAAGAGGTACCCTAACCATCGGCACACCTCAGTGACTCATCTCCTCTAGCCATGGAGGAGGCAGTAACTGCCTACAGTTACCACCCAGTTACTCCATTCAAAGTAGGGTGGACCTAATCAGTCCTAATCAGTCCACCCTACTTTGAATGGAGTAACTGGGTGGTAACTGTAGGCAGCTCTCACAATCCAATCACTTTACTTTTGAACATTCTTTCATTAGGACAGGGGCTTTTGGGGGACACTGTATGTTATGGTTTGAATATGAGGTGTCCCCAAAAGTTCACATGTGAGACAATGCAAGAAATTTTGGAGGTGAATTGATTGGGTTATGAGAATCTTAACATAATCACTGCCTTAATCCACTTTAAGAGATTACCTGGGTAGTAACTGTAGGCAGGGAGGGTATGAATGGAGGAGGTGGATCACTGGGGTGTGTCTTTGAGGTGTGTAACTTGTTTCTGCCAAGTGGAGCAGTCTTTCTCTGTTTCTTGATGGCCATATCCTGAGCCACTTTCCTCCACCACACTTTGCTGTCATGATGTTCTGCCACACGTGGACTTCATGGAAATTATTTAAATTGTATGCATTAAAAACAATTAAAGAGAGTAAACAGAATAAACATCAACAGAGCAAAAAGGCAACCCCTAAAAGTATTTGCAAATCATATATATACACACACTGGAGATTGAACTGAGGAACACTTTATCATTGGGCTATATCTTCAACCCCTTTTATTTTTTATTTTGAGATAGGGCTTTGCTAAATTGCTGAGGTTAGCCTGGAACTTGCAATCTTCCTGCCTCAGCCTCCTGAGATGCTGGGATTATAAGCATGCAACACTTCACCCAGCTGAAAATCATTTTCTAATGAAAGATTAACATCCAGGATGTATGGAGAACTCCTAAAACTCAACCACATAAAACAATTCAATTAAAAAATGTTGAATAGATGCTTCTCTGAAGAAGATATAGAAATGACAGAGCAGATGAAAAGTTAATCAACATCACTGGCCTTTGGGAAAAGGCACATCAAACTGCAATGAGATACTAACACAAACACATTAAGATGGCTATTGTCAGAAAAGTAGAAGCATTGATGAGAGTGTAGAAAATTTAAAAACCTTATGTACTATTAGTGGGAATGCACAGTATAGTATAGACGCTGTGGAAAATGTATAAAGGTTCCTCAACATTCTACTTTTTAAAAATAGAATTACCATATGATCCAACAATTTCACTCCTAGATATAACCAAAGACATTGAACAAAGGATCTTGAAGAAATATTTTTACAACCACATTCATACCAGCATTGTCCACACAATAAGTAAATACAGAAGGGCATAATGTATCCATCTGCAGGTGAATGGATACACAAAATGTGATATAGATACATAATGAAATATTATTCAGCCATAGAAAGGGAGGAAATTCTGACAATTGCTACAACATGGAAGAACCTTGAGGATGCACTAAATGAATTAAACCAGTCACAAAAGACAAATATTATCTTATTCCACTTATATAAACTCCTTAGAGTAGTACAAATAATAGAGAGAGTAGAATAGTGGCTGCCAAGACTGGGCTGAAGAGAGAAGAAAATGGGCAATTATTACTTAATGATATGGATTCTCAGTATTATAAGGTGCAGAGTTACAGCAATTGATAGTGGTGATGGTCACACAACATTATGAATACACTTAATACCATCAAAGTATACACTTAAAATGGTTAAGAAGGCAAATTTTATGCTATGTGCATTTTAACAATATTTAAAAATTCCCAAACTAAGCTAAAATAAAATATTTTCAAAAATTAGAAATTCATGTTGAAGTATTTACAGATGAAATAAATAAGATAACACTGGGACTTGTTTAAAAATCATCTGGATAGGAAAGAGAAGCAGGTAGCCTAGAGAGAAATCAGGAAATTGGTCGATGGGTACCTGTGGTTCATTATACAATTCTCTCTAGTTGCACGTATGTTTAGAATTTTGGAGACTTTTTTTTAATGAATAGGTAAAGAAGTATAAGAGAGACAGACACACCAGGAAAAGGCCAGGAGTAAGTGGTGTGCAGCTACTGGAAGAGGGGAGTGGAGATGCAGTGGAAGAGCAGGTGGGACCCTACAGGTGGTGCTGGGGTTGGAACCCAGGGCTTCACACATGCCAGACCAGCACTCTTCCACTGAAGTATTTCCCCAGCCCTATTTTCAGGATTTTGAAACCCAATGTAAAGAGACAAGCAATGCACATGTTGCAGAAAGGATTTTGAGTGAGATGTGATCATGCTGGAGGCACTTTAGGCAGATAGCTCTGTAGCTGTGGGGAATGGATATAAAGGAAAGCACATGGACACTGGAGATCTGGCAGGTGGCAACAGTGGCATCCTCTATTGTTGACTGGCTTTAGGGCAGTGAGAAGGACCTGATGCCTGTAGGACCCTTTGGGGTAACGCAACCCAAGACAGCCCCAGTAATGGCTCCTATGCATAATACATTTCATCCATTTTCAAAGGAATCATCGAGGGGCAAGTCATGCAGACTCACCCAGTGGATGGAGTACCCCCTATCAGAAGCTCCTGGGCTGCCGTCACAGCAGCCACCCAGGTCTTTGCTGAAGGATACAGGGTCTTGCTGGCAAGCCCTGCTTATCAGTCCCAGTCCTTCAGTATCACTGACCAGGAGGTGATCCCCTCATCCACTGTCTTAAGGACGATCATGCCTCCAGCTGCGTGTGGTTTTCCCAAACTCTGTATACAGCATGGCTCACTTGCATGAGTTAGTTTTGCCTTTAGAAATATATAAAGGAGCGACCAGGTTCCTAATACACAGTGGCTGTGGGGCCTGAAGCTAACTCCAGAATGTCCAGGGAGAGCTCCTGGCTAAATGCAAAAATGTACTTCAGAGCTTGGCACAGAGACCCAGGTCCTCTGAGAGTGAAGTGGCACTGCCATGTTCAGCTGGGGGCTTTCTTGCTTGGGGAGCCCTGGAGGAACACAGCTGAGTGCTAACCACTGCGCTGAGCACTAACTAGTACACTGGTCCAGAGGCAGATCAGTTGGGAGCTGAAGGCTAGTTGGTCCCTGGTTACTACTCAGGTCAATGAGTCAAGAATTCACTTGAAACTATTACTGAAGAATTCATTGAAAAATAGTTAGGAACCAAATCTCATGAGAAAAACCACCAAAATTAATATCTATCAAGGGAGAACAATAGAAAAGTTGGAAGCAGGGCCAAGGGATAGAGTTCATGGTTCCCATTCTCTCCTCCATCTATTCTCTTGTTGTTTTTTTCTTTTTCCTTTTTTCTTTCTTTCTTTCTTTTTTTTTTTTTTTTTTTTTGTTGTTGTTTATTTGGCATTTGATTCTCGGTGCTTCTGTTTTTAAACCTGGACTCAGAATCACTTTCCACACTGCTTATCCCTTCAATCTTTCATGTTCAAAATGACCCTTTGTGCACTTTCTCCTTCCCCCTGGGAACCATGTAGTCCCCACAGCATGCTGATTGTCCTCAGATGCCTCACAGACTCAGCCAGTCCTGCTCAGCTGGTCACAAAAAGTCTCCAGGGTCACTCAGGGCACTGGCTCCTGTAGTGCACATACTGCAGAAATGTTGGTCCACGCTGGTACTTCTAGATTTTCAAAAGACACTAAAAGTAAAGGTGTTGGATTTAGCTCACTTGCAGAGTATGAGGTCCTGTGTACAATCCCCAGCACTGGAAAAAAAGAGACTGTAATATAAAAGTAGAGATGTTTATGAAATATTTCCCAAATATATTCATGTTGACTTGTGTTATTATTGTTTAGATATAAGGTGTCCCCCAAAAGCTCATGTGTGAGACAATGCAAGAATATGCAGGTGAGATGATTAAGTTATGAGTTGTAAGATAATCAGTGGATTAATCCACTGGTAGATTAACTGGATGGTACCTGTAGGCAAGTAGGGTGTGATGGCTGGAGATGCCATGTCACTGAGGGTGTGTCTTCGGTGTTTGTATTTTGTCTCTGGTAAGCAAAGCTCTTTCTGCTGGACATGTCCTGAGCTGCTTTCCTCCACCACGCCCTTCCACCATGATGTTCTGCTTTGGGCCCTGAGTTGTGGAGTTGGCTGAACAAAAACTGAATCTCTGAAATCGTGAGCCAAAACAAACTTTTCCTTCTCTATATTTTTCTTGTAAGGCTTCTGGTCACAGAAATGAAAAAAGCTAACTAAAACAGTTCATTATTAAAATGTGCTATTTGGGGCCGTGAGCACTCAGGTCCATTAAATCCTTCCCAAAGGTTGTGGTCATGAGGCTCCACATTGCATATGAACTTCTGTGTGTGTTTCTCTGGAAACTTGACTTCATAAGCACTGAAACTCAGGATGCCCAATTTCTCACTTTTCCTGGAGATTAGTGTCCACTTTGAACTGGGTTTTAAGCACACTGATGCCCAAGGGGATCAGTCACAGTGTCTTTCCTCTGTCCTCTCCCCCTTTGCTTCCCTGTAATTTCACATGTGGCCATACTCAGGTCTCACCTTCCCTTGGAGCACGGCTGATCACTGGGGACCCCCAGTGTCCAGATCAGGCCTTCATAACATGAGTGTCACCACCTCCTGGCTCATCCATGGACATGGCCTTCCTCTGGTGGAAAGCAAGCTCCCAGGTACAGACACCCTTGCAACTATCTTGGAAGTTCTGATGACAAGCCCTATATCATTCATCTGTTCACAAGCACCTGATGAAAAACTAAGTGATGTTTTGCCAATCGAGGTTCCACTGGCTCCCAAAATAGTGTGCCAAGAACGTCACTCATGAAAACAGAAGATAATTTTCCATCAATGAAAAAAAAAATGACCTGTTTATTCAGTAACTTAGAGAGCTGTGTAATAAAAAGCTCACCTATCTCAGACTGAGTTATTAAATGCTAGTAGCTTTTCTTGATTTATAAATAAAAGTTTCAGTTAGGAAGAAGCTATTTTATCCAGGAATTCTAAATTATTCATGGAAAAGCACACCACTATACTTTAGTGATGAAAGCTAGATGAACATCAAGCAATCAATCTCTCAGAATTTCCCTCTGGCACCTAGAGCTATCATTCTGTTCTCATTTAGGAGGTGTCAGAACATATGGCAGCAGAGAACATCAGAAAACAATTATGAACCTGTTTAGAAACTGGTAATAATTCCCACCTGTCTTAGTCTGCTTTGTTTCGCTATAACAAAATGCCTGAGGATCAACAACTTATAAAGTAAAGAGGTTTATGTGGCTCATGATTCTTGGTTTTGGAAAATCCAAATAACATGACACCAGCCTTCTGCTAAGGGTCCCCATGGCTGTGTATTAATATAGTAAAAAAAGTGGAAAGGAAGTTGGCCATGTGTAAAGGGGCCAAGTAAATGTGGTGGCTTTGATTTATAACAATCTGCTCTTGAGAGAATGAACTCAGCCCACTGAGACCTGATCTATTCCCAAGAAACAGCATTAATCCATTCATGAGGGTGAGCCCCTGGACTTAATTACCTTCTATAGGGCCTGATTTCTTAAAAGTTTTACCACTTCAACATGACAGACTGGGAACCAAGCTTCCAGAACATAAACTTTTGGGTAATTAACCATATTAAAACCATGGCAACATCTTATACCTATTTTATTAAAGATAATATTATCTAAAGATAATAACTGCACAGATTGCACAGATTAGAATCTGTATATGAAGATCTTTCTAAATCTAAACTAACACCTCCTCATACTCAAGTGACAGTCATCACTCATTACAGTGAAAACCATCCTGTGGTTTTGAGATAAGTCTTCAGGTGGACAAAAGCCAGCTCTTTGGAGCAGAAGTGACTTTAATTCCCACGCAATGTCACCTGTAAAGTTTTAAAATAAGAAATCTGAACTCCCTCCCTCAAACCCAGGTGAAGGAAAGAAACTGGCAGGTATTAAGCACCTAGCATGTGGTGATGATGTAGCCCTCACTTCTGTGCATCCACCTGATAAGCACATAGTGGGCACCAACTGTGAACAGGCTATGTGCTGAGCTAGGGGGGATCCAGACATCCACTGCCCAGGATGCTGTCCACAACACAAGAAAAAGATAGTGTTTGAGCAGGCACTAAAGTGTGCAAAAAGGGCTGGTGGACAAGGAAAAACTTGCCTTGAGTGTACAAAGACAAGGTACAAATAACCTAGTTGGGGATTGAGGATGGACCTCTGATGGAGATCATTTCAGGAAAGCCCTGAAGGTGGTGTGGACTTAGCTGGGTCAAGAACAAGGGAAACTGATCTGGGTTGAGGACAGCATGCCCAGTGCTTTAGATCTCTGATGCAGGGAATTGACAGGACAAAGGCCTGTAGAGCTGGGTGGAGCAGAAGCTTGGGAGAGATGGAGCCTGTCCTCACGACCTCAGCAGTCCATCAAGGCACACAAGAGGAACCATCCGCAGCCCTGAGTGCTCCCCTAAGTGTGCAATGAAGAATAGAAGGAGTGGAGGGTGAGGACGAGGCACTTCTGCCTCTGCGTAAACCCCTGGATTAGGTAAAGGTGGAGCCGTATGATAAATTCCCACACACCAGGTGAGCTAAACCTATGGGTGTAACCCTGATATACACACATACCTACCAGGTGAGCTGAACACATGGACATTACACCCCATTCCCTGGCTCTCCATTCTGGGGCTGGCAGCACTATCTTGGCTCATGTTCCAGGTGCAGCTTCAACCAATGGCAGTTAAGGAGCTGATAGATAAATGCTCCAGCACCTTTGTTTCTGTATGGAGGAGCACTAAGTTTGGGTTCCTACACTCTATCATAGGTCCCCAGGAGCCCTGTACCCTAGATCAAGTATCAACTTGCTTGATTATACACTATTTCTCTCATTTTTCAGTTCACTGCTCCCAGCTGATAAATCTCTGGGACCTCCTCCCTAATTCTTATCTCAGGGTGCTATGGTTTGAATATCATTTGTCCCCTCTGAAGCCCAAGTGAAATTTAATCCTCATTGTGAGATAGTAATAGTAAAAGGGTAGAGACTTAATCTCACTATGGGGTTTAGAGGTTGGGCCTTTTGGAAGTGAGTGGAATTGCATGAGGTCATTGGTATGGGGGCACCCTCATATACACTTGTGTGCAAGCACACATGCAGCACACACACACACACACACACATACACACAATACCTATGATGTCCTGTGCCTTCTCGGGACTCTGTAAAGAATTCTATCACCTTGACCTTGGACCAGAGCTCTGAGCCCAAATTAACCTCTTTTCATTATAACTTAACTGTTTGTAGTATTGTGCTATTAGGGACAGAAAACAGACTAATACACAAGGCTTGAATGTTGGAACAAACTTAAACCATCAGACTACTGACCTACAAGCCTATGAGATATTATCACAACTTCTGTATGAACAAGAAAATCAAGAGAGTCAACCTTTATGTGAATAAGCTCATATATCGCATATGATATATCTCTATATATTATGTATATATTGTATTTATATATCATATATTACAGATTATGCATATATTATATAATTTAGATATTTTATATATTATATATTAATACTATGCATATATGTATGCATTATTAATATATATAGATATTAACAACTGACTTGTTTCTTTGGTCAGGACATGGAAAAAGAGGTATGTATTTACGTCCACATATCCTAACAGAAGCCATTTAACAGAGATGGAAGTCCTTGCAGCCTGCAAGATGAAAGGCGACATGTCTGTCTGGATGAACACATCCAACACCCCAAATTAAAAGCAGGCCTGCAAGACAATTAATTCTTTCTGCAAATTCACAAGCTGCTTGATTACAGGGAGAGGGTGTGTGGAGTCACACAGTCTTTGAGTCCTTAGTTCCCAAGAGAGTAATTCCTCATGGTTAATTGATAAATTGGCATTCGGGTTCCGTACGGCAATCTCAGAAGGTGAGATAATTTCAGCCTGTCTCTTAAAAGATGGTTCTCTCACCACATATTGGGAAACAATTAGGTTTCCTGGACTGTAAAGCATAGGAGAAAACACAGTTCACCAAATAATGAATGTCCTTTGTGCCCCCTGCATCCTGCAACATTCAGCCTGGTTGGTGTCCTTCAGATTCTACAAGGTCCTGAGTATGACAGTGGGTGATTTAAATGCAAACAGAAAAGACTTTCATATTAGTTTTCTTTCTTTAATTTGCCTTTTTTGAGACTGTCAATAATTCTAAGTTTCAAAAAAATCTGTCTCTCCCACTCCACCTATCCCCTAGCATCCTATCCAAACACATACCTCACTTCCAGAGTCTAAAAGGTCTGTGCTGTTGGGCTTATGATTTTTTTAGGTGTAAGGTGAAAGGACTTTTACACAGTACTATCTAATGTCTATACCTCTATTGCTGATAGAAAATTTATCTGCCAAAGATTTTGTCCATAACATTCAAGTTTATTGTAAAAATCATCCTCTGGAGCAGCTTCTCCCGAGCAAAAGGTGGATGGAGAAAACTATGTGTGAAACTGAAGAAAATTAAACTAATTGTAGATTAGTTAAGCCAGGTTGTTTGGGGTGTATGGCAGGCATGAGTTGCTTCCAACACTTTTAATCCCTTATCATACAGTTCAATCAAGTAAAGCATTAGGGGGCACCAGGTGCCTGATCTTCCCTAAGCCCCAACACCATCAGAAGCCTTTTGTGTAAATAGCAATAGTTCCTTCCTGCTAAGCAAATGATATGTGTGTTCCTCCAGTGCCCAGGTGTTGGGGAAAAAAAAGCTGTTTGCAAATCCCATTAAAACAATTAAAATTGGCCTTTGTGCCAGGTGATTTGGTCCATGCCTGTGATTCCAGCAACCTGGGAGGCTAAGGTAGGAGGATTGTAAGTTTGAGGACAATCTGGGGAACCTGTTTCAAAATAAAATTGAAGACAGAGCTGGGGTGTTGTTCAGTGGAAAAGCATCTCTGAGTTCAATCTTCAGTACCAAAAATAAAATAAAATTTGCTTTTAGTACAAATACATAGAAAAAAAAATCTCTGATTTTGGCCCTGGAGATAACAAATAAAGCATTTAGAACCAGATCAGTTCCTATTTAGCATTTAAATGACCCACTACAATCTCAAAATACTACATCATCCTATGTATCACTAGCAGTTTTGATGGCCTAGTACTTTCTTCTCACAAAGCCAACTAACTCCTGCCAGAGAGAGAGGATTTGTCATAATACCTTTGGGTCAGAGTCTACAGGATTTCTAAATCTGATTTATTATTAATGGTCAGAGAAGTATAGCAGATGGGATGTGATTCTGGAAATTAAGAAAAAAACCCTGCATAATCAGTCCATTGCTGTTTTTAAAAATTGTGCCAACTCCCTTTAGCTTTGTGAGTCTCCATTTTTCCATTTCCTTAAACATTTTTAAGATTTTAAAATTATATATATTTATAGGGTACAGTGTGATATATCAATGCATGTATATCATATGTATTGATCAAATCAGGGTAATTAATTTTCCATCTCCATTTCATTTTTTAAGGAAGATGTAGAAGGAGAAAGCTTCTTCATCAGTAGCACCTCTATGTCCAGCATCACCAACTGCATCACCCTCACCCTCACTCTCATTCACCACCAGCGGCACCATCATTTCTATTAACATCACTGTCACTAGAGGCAGAGTAATCACTACCATCCCTAGCATCACTACCACCGCCACCACCACCATAACTATCATGATCATCATCTCAACCACTAACACCACCAACAAGGGGCACTGCCACTATTAACACCATTCCCACCACTAACATCTACCACCAGGATTTGGCAAACTATAGCCCACAGGCCATATGTGCACAATACCTGTGTTTGTATAGCCCACAAGCTGAAATTGATTTTTACATATTTGAATGGTTGAAAAGAAGAATATTGCATGGCACATGAAATAAAGTTTTGATCAACCATATGCACAATAATTCATTTATATTTATCTGTGGTGCTTCCTCATTACAGTGACAGAGTTGAACAGCTGTGAGAGAAACCATCTTGTGCATGAGCCTATATCTAATTATTGGGCTCTTAAAAAAAAAAGGTTGAGCAATTAGGCAAAAGAAATTAAAAGAATCAACTGAAAGAGAAATTAGGAAAACTATCCCATTCAAAATAGCCTTGAAAAAAATATTTGTAAATCAATCTAACAAAAGAGGTGAAAGAGCTCTTCAATTAAAACTACAGAATATTAAAGGAAGAAATTGAGGATGACCTTAGAAAATGTAAAGATTGCCCATGTTCTTGGATAGAGAACTACCAAATGTCAAAATGGTCAAACTACCAAAAATGCTATACAGATTTAATGCAATTCCTATTAAAATTCCATTGACATTCTTTCAAAGAAATAGAAAAAGCAGTCATGAAATTCATGTGGAAAAATAAGATGCCAGGAATAGGCAAAGCAATCCTCAGTGAGAAAAGTGAAGCAGGAGGCATCATAATACCAGACCTTAAATTGTATTGCAGAGCTTTAGTAACAGAAACAGTATGGTATTGGTACCAAAACAGACATATAGACCAATGGTACAGAATAGAGGACATAGAGACAAACCCTCATAAACACAGTTATCTCATACTAGACAAAGGTGCCATAAACATACATTGGAGAAAAGATAGCCTCTTCAACAAATGGTACTGGAAAAACTGGAAGTCCATATGTAGCAAAATGAAATTAGACTCCTATATCTCATCCTGCACAAAACTCAACTCAAAGTGGATCAAGGACCTAGGCATTAGACCAGAGACCCTGCCCCTAATAGAAGAAAAAACCTAAATCTCCATCACGTCAGCTTAGGAATCAAATCCCTCAACAAGAAGTTCAATAAGTAAAATCAAGATTTGATAAATGGGATGATATCAAACTAAAAAGCTTATTCACAGCAAAGGAAACAATCAAGTATGTGAATAGAAAGCCTACAGTATGGGAGAAAAATATTTGATACCTGTGCCTCAGATATAGTGTTAATCTCCAGGATATATAAAGAACTCAGAAAACTTAACATCAAAAAAAAAAAAAAATAATAACCCAGTCAATAAACAGGCAAAGCAAATGAACAGATAATTCACAGAAAAAAAGGAATATGATCAGTCAGCAAATATATGAAAAAATGTTCAACATCTCTAGCAATTAGAGAAATCAAAACTATACTGACATTTCTTCTCACTCCAGCCAGAATGGCAATTATCAAGAATATATGTAACAATAAATGCTGGTGAAGATGTGAGGGAAAAGATATACTTACACATTGCTGGTGGGACTGCAAATTGGTGCAACCACTCTGGAAAGCAGTATGGAGAGTCCTCAGAAAACTTGGAATGGAACCACCATTTGACCCAGTTATCTCACTCCTTGCCATGTACCCAAAGAATTTAAAATCAGCATACTGCAGTTACACAGCTACATCAATGTTTATAGCAGCTCAATTTATAATAGCTAAGCTATGGAACTAATCTAGGTGCCCTTCAACAGATGAATAGAATATTTCTTTGCTATAAAGAAGAACAAAATTATAGCATTTGCTGATAAATGGATGAAACTGGAGACTATCATGCTAAGAGAATAAGCCAATCCCAAAAGACCAAAAGCTATGTTCTCTCTGGTATGAAAATGCTAACTCACAAAAGGGTTGGGGGGGGGGAGTACGGAAGAATAGAAGTTCAATGGATTATACAAAAGGGAATGAAGGGAAGAGAAGGGGTGAAAATAGGAAAGACAGTAGAATGAATGAATCAGGCATTGCTTTCCTATGTTCATATATGAATACATGACCAGTGTAACTCCATATCATATATAACCACAGAAGTTATACTGGGAAGTTGTATTTCATGTATATTTGATATGTCAAAATGCATTCTATTGTCATGTATAACTAAAAAGATCAAATAAAATATTTTAAAAATGAAAGAAATTAAAGGGATACAAATACAAAAAGAACTCAAACTACCCCTATCTGCCAAAAACATGATTCTATATTTGGAAGACACAGAAACTCAACCAGAAAAGGAAGAATAGAAGAATGAATCAGACATTGTTACCCTATGTACATATATAACCAAATGACAGGTATGATTCTATATCATGTACAACCAGAAGAATGAGAAATTATATTCCATTATATCTGATGTGTCAAAGTGTATTCTACTATCATGTATAACTAATTAAAAGAAATTTTTTAAAAATTAAAAATCTTCATAGATAATTTAGAAGGAACTTGAGTTTGAAATTAAAGAGAGGGAAATAAATACTGCTATGATATGAATGCATGTGTCCTTTCAAAATTCCTATGTCGGAATTGACCTCCCAAGATAATGGCATTAAGAGGTGGCGCCCAGGCTGGGGCTATAGCTCAGTGGTAAAGCGCTTGCCTTACACATGTGACGACTGGGTTCAATCCTCAGCACCACATGTAAATAAATACATAAAAGGATATTGAGGCCCTTGGAAGAAATCAGTGAGGTAATCCCTTTTGGTCCTATGCCTTTTGCTGTGCAAGGACACAGTGTTCCATCTCCAGAGGATGCAGCATCAAGCACCATTTCACAGAGAGCAGTTTCACCAGACACGGACTCTGCTGGCACCTTGATCAGGATCTACTGAACTGTGAGGAATAAATCTCTACTATTTATGATTACCCACTTTGTGGCATTTTATTATAACAGCAATATCAGACTAAGATGAGCACTAAACATGTGAGAAAATAACTCACAATTAGCAAGGACAAGCAAAATCACTAACAGTCATATTCACCATGACTGCCCATTGGCACCATCTGATAAAGATTGTAAACCAACCATACTTAAGGTGTTTAAAACCGAAAGACTTAGAACTCTCATATATAAAGAAATGCACTAGAGAAAATTAAAAACTCAATAGACTTTTGCTTCTGGTATTAAAGAGGATTAGATTCTCTGAATGATTCTCTTGACTCAGAATTAGGCCTTGGGTTAGAACATACCTTGAGACTACAGTCAATTGAAAGAAAATCTCTAAAGATTACCCCTATATCATGGAAGGAACAGAGTGATACTGATTAACAATGATAATATGTTTTAAAGCCTTGGTAGGGACCAGATAGAGAAGTTGAAATTGAAACCCTATTCTAAGATAAGACTCCTTACAGAAGTGGTCTCAAATTTATGTTTTGCATTGGAATCACCAGATTCTAATATAGATTCTAACCTAGATTAAAACATTTATTTCTTGGCTTCATATTTTCTCATTTGGTGTGAGAGGAACCCCAAAATGTTCATTTCTAGGATGCTCACAGGTACTACTGATGCTGCTGACCCCAGGGCCACTTTTGGAAAAGCACTCTTCTACAGATTCTAGCATTAGTGTCACCTAAGTAATGACCCAGAACTACAAGAAGAAATAAAATCAAAATTCATCTAATAAAAAGCTCCATAAATTTACCCACAGAGTAAAATCAAGCAATGAATTGATAATCAAAGATCAGCATGCACAAAAGACCACATTCTGAAACCGAGTGCAGTGGTACATAACTGTGATCCAGCTACTCAGGACCTCAAGTTTGAGGTCAGTCTGGGCAAGTAGATAAGACTTTGTCTCAAAAGAAAGAATAAAAACGGCTGAAGAGGTAGTTCAGTGGTAGACAATCTACACAGCAACAAAACTAGAACAACAACAGAAATACCAAGCAACAATAGAAGCCAATGGACAATGTATTAATAACGTCATTAGTCCAAATGACAATGTACTGATATCCTCAATGTATTAAGGGAAATTAACGCTCAGCTTTTAACTGTATGTAATTAAATTATTTATGAATAAACTAAAAGCTATTAAGAAACTTAAACTAAAGAGGACACACTCTGGTAAGAAGAAACATAATGCTGGGGCAGGGAGTGGTGGTGCACACCTGTAATCCCAGCAGCTCAAGAGGCTGAGGCAGGAAGATTGTGAGTTCAAAGCCAGCCTCGGCAACTTAGTGAAGCAAATCTCAAAATAAAAAATAAAAAGGGCTGGGGATGTGGCTAAGCACACTTGAGTTCAATTCCTGGAAAGAAAGGAGGAAGGAAGGAAGGGCGGAAGGGAGGGAGGATGAAAGAGGGAGGGAGGGAGGGGGGAGGAAGGGAGGGAGGGGGGAGGGAGGAGAAGGGAAGGAAATGGAAAGGAAAGGAATATAATGGTGGGTGATGGCCTGAGATGTAAAGACTTTTGAGCAAATAAACCAAAACATATCTGGCAATCTAAACAAACACTGACAAAAAGTCTAAATTGTGAGGTTTCTTTTTTAAAATTTAAACACTGAAAAAACAAAAATATGTATATCAGAAGGTGGGTGATTGTATGATCCTTTTAATGTTCCAAAAGTGTGTTAAAACATTTGGTTCTAGACTTAGTTAAAGATGCACAAGTAAATTTCGAGGATAATTACCAAATGAATAGAAATAGCTGTCTATATTCCAAATCAGAACAGAAAAAATAATGAATAAAACTGGTGGAGGGAAAGTAAACCTTTCATCAAATGAAAAGAGGCAAGAAAATAAATGAAACAAAAGCTCAAACAAAACAGGGCAAAATAGTAACAAAAATTCCAATGGTAACAAGTGCAAATATCACAGTATTCACATAGGTCTAAAATAATTAACTTGTTGGTCTGGATTTAAAATAATGCTATTTAGAAGAGGCCCACCCAAAGCAAAAGGACTTGGAAACACTGAATGGAAAAAAGACTGAAAATAAATATACAAGGAAAATCCTAAGCCTAAGATAAGAAATCTAAGCAAGTTAATGAATGAAAATCAGAGTAGACATTTAAGGAGAAAGTGTTATTGCATAATGCAACAGTTAGTTACTTTATAAAAAGGCCCAAATCAGCAGGTAAATAACAATTCTCAACTTCTATGTATATAATCAATTCAGCTCACATTCTCCAAAGCAAAATGTACGGAATTAAATGGAAAATGCGACAGATTTACCTCCAGGACAGGAGATTTCAAAATACTTTTAAATATATTAAGAAATAAATTTGCCCCCAAATAAGAAAGACCTGGAATATGTGAACAACAGTTTTGATCAAAATAAGCATAAATAAATCTTGGTATCAACAATTAGAAACTACAGATTCTTCTTGGCACACGTTTCTTCTCTTTCTCCCTCCTTATTTCTTTCCTTAAATATCCCTCCTCTGCCCCTTTTCTCTCTTCTACCTGATTTTTTCCCTTTCCTCCTTTTCAAAAATTGTGAAGTAATAGGCCATGAAGGAAGTATAAACAAGGTTTAAACAATTAGTTTCTTTAAACCACTTCCTTGAACAAAAAAAGGTTTTTTAAGTGCAATTTTTAAAAACACACTCATTTTGAAAATGAAAAAGAAAGAAATATTTTCTTAATAACTAACATATCAAGGAGGAATCATAACAAAATGTAAAAATACGTATAATGAAATTGAAAATCTACAGAACAAAACCTAGAGGTACAGGTGAAGCAATTCTTAGAGGTAATTAGACAGCCTTAAATGCATTTTTTTTTTGGCTGGGGTGGAGTTGAAAAGTAATGAGTCAACATTCAAATTAATAATTTAGCCCCAAATAATAAGGGCTAAGAATGTATAATAGGTAATAATAATAAAAAAAGCAAAAACTAGGGAAATCTAAAACAAGGCTACAAACACAGAAGATCAACAAAGCCAAAAGTTTTTCCTATGCAAAAGGAATGTGGAGCCATGTCTCTGGCTCAAGATGAAGGACCCCTGTCCCCTTACAATTTGACCCAGTTATACCACTTCTCAGTATATATACAAGGAGTTTAAATCAGCATACTACACTGACACACAGCCACAGGCCACATCAATGTTTATAGCAGCTTAATTCACAATAGATAAGCTATGCAATCAACCCATGTGCCCTTCAACAGATGAATGGATGAAGAAAATGTGACACCACACACACACACACACACATACACACACGCACACACACACAGGAATATTATTCAGCAATGAAAAGTATGACTTTATGACTTCTGTTGGTAAATGGATGGATCTGGAGACTATCAGGATGGTGAAATAATCTGATCACCCTCAAAAAACAAAGGTCAAATGTTCTTTCTGATATGTGGATGTTAACACACAACAAGGGGATGGTGAGAATAGAAATTCATTGGATTATACAAAGCTGAATGAAGGGAAGAGAGGGGGACTAGGAATAGGAATGAATTGGATATAACATTCCTATATTCCTCTATGAATACACCACAGTGAAAGTCCACATAATGTACAGGATCCTAATCAAAAAAAGTTATACTCACTATACTCACATATGTATAATATATAAAAATACACTCTACTTTTCATGTATTTCTAAAAAAAAAACAAATTTTAAAAAGATAGAGGACTGAGAATACATTATTTTTCTCTTCTTTCTCTAAGACCGCATTAAAATGTTAGTGAAAGGATCAAAAGGGCAATGCCTTTGAGGTTGAGATAAAAAAGGCTTTACAACTAAGCAATCAATTATTTCAAAAATGAGAAAAAAGAAGCAAACCAATGTAACAATAAATATTGTCAGAAATCAGAAAATGTGTCACACACAGACTGTCTGAATAAATAACTTACAAAACCCCCTCCAGAAAAAAAAAAAAGACCATGAAAACCAAGGAAGTGAATAATCTGGGCTAAGAGAAACAGCTAATAGCCATGTATAAAGAGAAGTCCCACGTGGCAGCCAGCCGGCAGCCGTCTGTCCCATTCATAACAAACATCAGTGGGCTTCACAAAGACAGTCTTTGTGAACAAGAATGATGGAGCGCTCACAAAGCTGGAAAATATTACTGATACTGAGAAGAGGCAGAGGTTTTTTTCCTCAATGTGGAAAAAAAAAAATGTCATTCAGAAACTCCAGAAAAACACAGGAGAAAAAAATGTACAAGAATTCCAAAGGTCAAAAATAAGGCAAAAGAAAATTTCCCGTGATTTCCAGTACTTGTAGAATTTGAAATGATGAGTCCATTTGATCTAGACCTAACATTTTCCTTCTACTGGCACAGGGGTTTTGATACTGGAAAGTTGTACACCGGGAATACTATTTTGTTACTGCAACTTGGGTGCATGATGCTTGTAGAATCAGGATAAGAAATGTTTAAGAATTTGACATTGGAAGGTACATATACACCAAATATAATTAGAATTCAGATTTTAAAGCTCATCAGACCTGACAAAGTTATGATCATCATTGTCATTTTGGCCAAGAAGCATTAGGCATTTCTTAAACACCAAATGCTGTACTAAAGTCTTTATAAAGATTATGGTGTGTACGTTTTCACAATAACCCCTTTAAGTTATCCACATTTTATAGATGTGGAAACTGAGGCATTAGAAATTTAAGTAATTTGCTCAAGATTTCTCACCAGTAAGCGGCAGAGCTGGGCTTTACACCCAGGAAGTCTGACTTGGGAGCGTGACACTAGCCAATAAGCTGGGTTCTTTCTAACATAAAAGCAAGGACAGAGTCAACCTCAGCAGATGGGGGAGAGAAGCAAAGAGTGCAAGTGTGCCAACTACAGCCTCCCCCACATGGTGGAATGGAGGAGATGGAGGTTTACTGATGTTCATTTGAGTCAATGATGGTAAACGAGAAAAGAATTCAAGATACTATGTGAGTAGTCAAGAGGAAAAGAAAGGAAATGGGTACTCGTGCAAGCAAAATCAATACCAACCTTAAGTGAGCTGATTTGTCCTTTCCAATAGGGAATCCACTGGATCAAATCTAAAATCGAAGGATCAAAAAATACCTGGATGAACACTGCAGTCCCAGTGCACCTTGACAAAAGAGAAAGGGTGATGCTTCCAGGAAGCAGGATGCAGGTAGGGAGTGATCTGTAGGAATCCAGGAGAGAGGCTTGGAATTTTCATGACTATTTTTGTGTGTTATTTAATTTTTAAAATAAGACTTTATTATTCTAGCTACCCCTAAAAAATTTACACAAAAAGTACATTTTAAAAATCACTTCAGCTGGGTGCGGTGGCACAAGCCTGTAATCCCAATGGCTCTGGAAGCTGAGGCGGGAAGATCTCAAGTTCAAAGCCAGCCTCAGAAATGGTGAGGAGATAAGCAACTCAGTGAGACCCTGTCTCTAAACAAAATATAAAATAGGGCTGGGAGTGTGGCATAATGGTCAACTGCCCCTGAGTTCAATCCTTGGTACCAAAAATTTTAAAAAATGAAATTTCATTGTAAGAAATTGGAATCCTTGTGCATGGCTGGCAAGAATGTGACAGGGAGCAGCCATCGTGGAAACAGTATGGAGGTTTCTCAAAAATTAAACAGACATATGCTTCAGCAATTCCACTGCAGGGTATATACACCCAAAAGAACTGAAAGAGGGCCTGGCACAGTGGTGCATGTCTATAATCCCAGTGGCTCAGGAGGTTGAGGCAGGAAGATTGCAAGTTCAAAGCCAATCTCAGTAATTTAGCAAGCCCCTATGCAAGTCATCGAGATCCTGTCTCTAAATATATATATTACAAAAAGGGCTGGGGTCATGGCTCATGGTTAAGCCCCTCTGTATTTGGGGACACAGAGTTGCATAGCAGCATTATTCACAGTAGTCAAAAGGTGGAAACAGTCAACCTTTGGTTGTTTGGAAGCTAAACCACAATAAAGGGGGGAGGAGAAGAAGTTCAGTACATTACACAAAGGGGAACCAAAGGAAGGGAGAGGATAGAAACAGGAAAGACAGTAGAATGAATCTAACATAATTTTCCTGTGTACACATATGAAAATACCTCAGTGAACTCCACCTTCATGCCCACCCACAAGAATGGGGTCCTAATTAGAATAAGATATATTCTATGTTTGTATAATTTTTTCAAAATGGATTCTACTCCAAATATAACTAAGAAGAACCAAAAAAAAGTTTCTTTTTGTGGAAACAACCAAAGTGTCCATTGACACAGATCAACAGGTAAAACGAATGTGCTATAGACAGCAACTGAATATTATTCAGTTTTTAAACATGAAGGAAGTTCTCATATGCTACAACTGGACAAACTTTGGAAACATCATGCTTAGTGAAACAAGCCAATCCACAAAAGAACAGATGCTGTATGACTCACCTATATGAGGTACCTAAAGTATTCAGATTCATAAGACAGGAAGTAGAATGGTGGTTCCAGGGGCTGGGGTCCTGGGGAATAGTTTGATGAAAAAATAGTTTAATATGGGAAGATTAAAATCTAGAGAGAGAACAGAAACTAGTTAGAAGGTTGTACACAATGTGTACTTCATGTCACTAAACTGCACACTTAAAAAATGATTAAAATGGAAAGTTGTATGTTGTTTATTTATCATAATTTAAAAAATTGTGTCCCTTGATTTCCATGAAGTCTTAAAAAAAAAAAAAGAAGTAATGGCGTGGAATAGTTGCCTACAGTATGAGATTTTTTAACTTATTAGGACTTATGTAATTTTTTACTTTCAGGAAAACATAAGCATTGCAAAACATACTAATTCTGATCACAACCTCCAAATTTAGTATTGTGTTGTCCTTATTTTATATTATATATGAGGGACTCAGTGATAGAGTGCTTGCCTAGCATTCCCAAGGCCCTATGTTCCATCACCAGCCCTGAAAAAACAAACAAAAACTACTTATAAATACTACAAATTACAAAATATTATAAATATTCATGATCTCATGATATATAAAAATTATTTTACCTATCATATATAAGATAAAAACATAAGTGTATATGTATTAAACATATATTGAAACCCTACAATGCTTTGCTATTATTGTTTTATGTAATCAATATTAATTTAAATTTACCCACATATATAAATATATGCTCAGGGGAAAATCTTACCATATTTCTTCAAGTGTCAGAAGCCATTGCTTTTGAGATGGATCCTTATTTAGACTTTCATAAATGTTTTAACATAAAAAGAATATACATCTTAGAATCAGAGAAATGCAATATCAAACAGAAAATAAACTAAAAGAGAGCCATGGACTGTGACCTTTTATCCAGAAAATTCCTTAGCCTTCGTTAGATACTAAATGGGTTTTATCTGCAGCAATTATATTCTGTGTTTGGTGGTGGGGGGCGTGTCTGTGTTTGGTTAAGAGAGAAAGACAGAGAGACAAGAAGAGACAGGAAGAAGAAGAGGAAAGGAGAAATCCACTGAGAATGAAGGGTTTCCAGTAGACCCAGAGTTTCACAAGGAATATAAATTACCCAAAGATCAAAGAGGCCACATGGCTGCAGCTCTCTCTATCAACAGTGAAGATGCATAGTACAGTCCTGAGACATGGATTGGCTGTTGCTAGGATCCATTCCATGGAAAGGGTAAAAGAAAACCATAAGAATCATGTGCTTCTCGCTGTCCAAGTTCACAGAAATAAACACAGAGGTGAGAACATGGCTAGCTCATTATTTATATCACAAATTATTTATCAAAATATATTTAGGGAGCTGGGGGTATAATTCAGTACTATATTGTATGCTTAGAATGTGCAAGACCCTGGGTTAAATCCTCAGCACACAAACACACACACATACACACACACACAAAGATACTGTAAAAACAAAATGGTACAGTGGTACAGTGATTTGCTTTTTCCTGTGCCAAGGGTTTTTACTAAATCTCAGATTTGCTAAAATGAATCCAAAGGCCAATAAGTAAAAGCTATTGTTCTTTCATATTTTTCCTATAATTCAAGTTCTTCTTCAATGTGAAAGTCATAACTTCTTTATTAAATAGATTCAGAAATAAATGCATAATCTCACAGACTATATACACTTTCTAATTTCTTAACATCATAAACTTTCAATCTGCTGTCTGGACCTACAAATGAAAAGTAGAGGACCAGTTTAGTCTGAGAAATGAAAAATACCAGTAGCTGAAATTAGTTCATCAGCGTTTTGACTGATGAGAAAATGAGTCAGATTTCAATCCAGCACTCCTAGGCTAATATCTCAAGTTTATTCCTGTAGCCATTTATTCTCTGCCAGCCTGTGATGTGTTTCAAAGACTAATGAAGGTCAAGGGACACAATTTAGAATACAACACACACTACAGGAAACCTGTTAGGCCAGCCTCACTCTGCTCAGGCATGTGTTTGTAACCCTGGCAAAGGGAAGAGGCTTTAGGGCTCCAGGGTGGAGCAAGGTCCCCAGACTGCTTTGTTAATTGTATCACATGACCAATAGACAGGAGCTAGTTTATTCTTAGGTGAATTATTTAATATTCTGAGGACTATGCTTTAAAGAGTGAAAACAGAGTTCAGAGATATGTTTAAGTGGTGACTATGAGGATGAGTCATCTCTCTGGCAGCTTTAGGGTCACTGTGAATCAGAATTCGGCAAGACACGAAAGGCTGGGACATGGGCAGGGCCAGCTAGGTAGTTACTGTGATCACCTCCTGCCTGGAGCTTCACAAGAACTGAAGGATTTGAGAAGAGGTATTTCTCCTCCATAAAAACATCTTCCTGCAGGGTTAGTTAAGCACCAAGAAGTGGAAAAATGGAACTTTAGACCTGCTGATGATCTGATGTTCCAACAGGACATGGATAATCCCCAAATGGTATTTGTGCACAAGAAATGTACTGAGGCTGCAAAATGGCTTCAATTTCTCCCTCTTACCAATGGAAACCAGCACCACTTGGTTCTTCCACATCCTGAGCAGAGATCACCGAGACACCCAATTGCTGACCGTTTGTTTCTCCCTGCCCTGATATTTCCCAGAATCAGGTAGCACAAGCCTAGGCCCTTGAGGAATTTTTCTTGCCCACTGAGGATGCTCCCAAGATTTCATGCAATAAATTTACTGGCTGCAGCAGCTAAATTCAACCATTTTCATTTAACTATAAGGGTATTCCTGGTAGGTTCCAACAGAAGTTGAGTCTCAAAAATTAAAAAAAAAAATAGGCACAGTATAATGCTGGATCATAGATGCCAACACAGGGGTGAGAAATTAGACACTAAACAGACAGCACATTCCTCCACCTCACTTTCTAGATTATTTCAGTCCTACCGAAACCTGATGCTGCCAGATCTTTAAATTTCTCAGGGGAAATTGGCTTTAAACACAGTGCCAGACTAAACGTTTTTGAACACCCTCCCTCAACAAAGTATCTACATGTGCTGCATAATACAGCAAAGATTTCTTCAAAATGTATAGCTGAGGGCACAAGAAAGCAATGAAAATCTTTGAGGGTTAAAACTACAGAAGAAAGTGAAAAACAGAGTCTTAATGTCAAGTTGATTCTGCTGCATCTTTGAGTATAGAGGCTGTTTTAGTCTGCTTTTTCATCTCTGTGACCAAAAGAGTTGACAAGAACAATGTAGAGGAGAAAAGGTTTATTTTGGCTTCTGGTTCCAGAGGTTCAGTCCATGATCTGTTAATTTCATAGCCCTGGGCCTGAGGTGAGGTGGAACATAATAGTGGAGGGGATGGCAGAGGAAATAAGCTCAGAACATGACTACCAGAAAACACAGAGAGCTCTGCTCACCAAAGACAAAAGATAAACTCCATAGGTGCCCCACCACCACTCCCCACAGGGACCTACTTCTTCCAGCCATATCCTACCTGCCTACAGTCAGCACATCAATTAATTCATATCAGTGGATTAATCCACTATTAAGTTACAAGTCCTATAATCTAATTGTTTCATCGCTGAACATTCTTGCACTGTCTCACACTTGAGCTTTTGAGGGACACCTAACATCTAAACAATAACAGAGGCTAATCACATGGTAAATGAAGCTTGAGATTTGGTGGCCATGTGGACAGAGGAGATGAGACTTAATTGTCCTCAAGGAGGAAGTAGAAAATGAAACCCCACACAAATATAGGAACCTGAATGGACAATTCAGTGAAAATGCTAACTAGCATCCATCACTCTGTCCATCACGGCAGAGAGGGGAGATGCAGCAGCATAGTGCACCTGACCTTGCACTGGGGAAAGTGCTGTGCTGGAAACTCCAGAACATACAGACACACAGGGTTTGAAATGTTGGTATCTGTATAGTCAGAAAACCCTCACACTGATGAACTCATAAAGAATGGGCTCAAGAGAATGATTCCTAGAAGTACCTGTAAGACACACATTGGCTTCCGATCATCCCCTATAGTAAATTTAAGTTAAAGTTCCACTGAAGAGGGTTATGGTTCAAATAATTTTAATTTACCAAGAAATAGTGTACTCTGAGCCCAAGTAAACAGAAAAGGAGTCTTTTAAGAACTTCAGATAGTGGACAAAATGAGTCTCTTTGAGGACATTCAAAGCATATAAAAAGAAACCAAATCCAAATGGGGAAGAATACATTATCGGAATTAACAAAGCAAATTGGGATGTCCTCAGATAAAAATAAACATTGGATTTAAAATGTGCTTATTAATTAGTAAGCAAATTTGAAATATCTGATGAGGGAGCAAACTGTAATAGGGGAACTGATGGTATTCGTAGATTCAGCATTAGAGAGAAAATAGGAAAGCTGTATTTAAAAATAGGAAGATAAAAATGAGACTGTCCCTCAATCAACTTATAGGAATTCTAGAAGAATAGATGGGGAATTACAGAATGAGAAAAGATTAAGAATGGGGAAGAGACAATGTCTGAAAATATTTAAGGATTTGTCAGAATTACTGAAGGATGTGAATTTGCAGATTCAGATACACATAACACAAGCTAAATGAAAGCTGTTCCATGCCTATACATCTTAGAGTAACTATACAAAAGACAAAAAGATGATCTTGATCTTAGGAAAAAATTTAGATTACTATAAGAAAGAAAGCAAACCACCAATAGATTTCTCAACAGAAATTCCTTGAATGCTTGTAGGAGATAAATAAAACAAGCCTATAGTCCTTTAGGTGGTCATAATGAGACAGGCAGGGACACCCCCACTTCCATGAAAACAGGATCCCTTAGGATGGAAGGGATTCAGACCTCTCAGGGTAAATAAGACAACCAGGCTAGCTCTCAGTCTGATGGCATTAACAGACACACCAGAAAATTAGGACTTAAAAAAGTGGACCAGTCTTCAAGGCTATGGAACTAAGATAGCAAGTCAGGAGTCAGGAGGCAAAGAAGTCAGTTCAGCCTTTTGAGAATATATCAGCAAAAATATCAAAAATCCAGAGAAAACAAGGTCATTGAAATCAAACCCACTGGGAGAGGACAATAATTTGCCCTATTTTAAAAATAATATTGAGGACTTTTCCAAATGATAAGGAGCAATTTCAGGTGATGAAGGATGAACACATGTTTTCAAATTACCAACAGTTGCCTTTACTTACTTATATAGTAAAGCATACACCCTTAGGTGAAGATTTGTGATAGTAATAATACATGCAACACATGAAGAAGCATGATGAAGAGCCCAGGAATAATTAAAATCCCACCTCTACATGTAATAATATCAAGATATCAAGTTCCTGCCTACCTTGTATGTGCCATAAAAGCTGCACACCTTTGACCTTTGCCTGAGCAAGACTGATACTCTGGTCAGTGCTGTCTCCATTCGTGTAAGAGCAGAAGCCTCACTCACCCATCCAATAAAGTCTTGCCTATACTTAAAAAAAAACTCTGAATGTAGTTTTGTTTCCATTTTTCTGGTCCCAAGAAGCAGATTCTGGAAACAATAATCTAAAGAAACCACAAGAAAATCAAAAAGAATTTCAAAGTTAATAAGAAAACACATTCAATCTAGAATTTTATACCTAGTTAAACTATCATTTACAAATAAGAACAGAATTCATTTGTCCAAAGACAGAGAATGAGCCACTAACAGATCTTCATTAGAATAACTACTAAAGAATGTCCTCTAGACAAAAGGAAATTAATCAAGAAAGTAAAAATGAGACACAAGGTGGAAAAAAAATGAGAATACGAGTAATCTTTAATAGGCATTGATGATAGAAAACAATAGCAACAATATAATGATAGTAATAATGATGGATTTTGTTGGTATAATAGTGAGAAGGTGCAGAAATATTGACCTTATTATAATGTAAGAAAAAAAAAAGGATTCTAAGAGCCTTGTGTTATTAAGGAGAAAAATGAGGACAGTATAAACTCTAGAATTGGCATATTAAAAAATGCATATTAGAATTTTAGAAGTGACATCTAATGATAGAAATAAAAAGTATAGCTTAATTTAGGTGTCTGCACCAGGGGTTTCTGCCAAAATCACAGGAACCCAGGGACATTGGACAGTAAATCACTGCTCACTCTAGAGAGATTTATACCCCAGGTTGGTGGAATTCTTCATGTATTTTATTTATGACTGTTTTCATCAGATTGTTCTTAGCTGTGATCAAAAGACAAAAACAGGAGGAAAATTTTATTTTGGCTCATGATTTTTGAGGTTTCAATCCGTACACAGCTGACTCTATAACTCTGAGCCCAAGGTGAGGCAGAACGTCATGTTGGGAGGGGATGGTGGAGGAAAGAAGACCGGGACATAGCCCCAGGAGAGAGAGAGAGAGAGAGAGAGAGAGAGAGAGAGAGAGAGAGATATTGAGAGAGAGAGAGAGAGAGAGAGAGACTGAGAGAGAGAGAGAGAGAGATCTCTGTTTACGATGGACAAAATATAAACTCCAAAAAGCACATCCCCAGAGACCTATCTCCTCCAGCCACACCCTGTACTAAATACAATTATCAGGCAGTTAATCCATATCAGTCAATTAATTCACTGATTAATTTAACACTCACATAATCTAATAATTTCACCTCTGAACATTCTTGCATTGTCTTATACATAAGCTTTTGGGGGTTACCCCATATCTAAATCATAACAATGGCCATATTACTCCGTTAATTTATACGGCATTCTGTAATAGGACTCGGCACCTGGGAAATTGCGTTTCTATGTCTCACTGGCCTGACAGTGATACTATTTAATCTTCAGGCTCCTTGCTTCTACCTTTCTCTCCCTTTCCCTTCACTTCTTCTCATGATTATTCCAGTATGTGCTGTGGGGGAGGTGAGAGTGGGAGCTGGTGCAATCTCATCTTTTTTTATCATTTGGAAGAACTATATTTATTTCATTTCGAATTCCTAATCTAGTTTTAACTTTTGCATGCTCATTTGGATTTTATTTTTGCTTTAAAATACAATCTTTAACTTCTAGGCTTTCCTCTTAATTTTGTCATCTCCAGGTTTTTGTTCGTTCATTTCAACATTTATTTTAAATCTTTTTTATTTCACCTCTTTTTTCTTCATATGAGATATTAAATGATCTGACATTTAAATATTATCCCCTTTAATATTAATTTTTCAATTGCCCCATTGTTGACATTTTTTGCATGTGTTAACATTTTCACCTTTCTTAGCTATGTTTTATCCCCTTTTTCCTTGGACACTTTCTTTTCTTTCCTCATTTTAGATATACATGACAGTAGAGTGTATTTTGACATATTATCGATACATGGAGTATAATTCATTCTAATTAGAATACCATTCTTGAGGTTACATGATGTGGAATTGGTTTTTGCACTTAAGATTGTATTTTGCCCTCTGTGGAGATCCAGACACTTCTCTGACTGCAGTGGTCCCCTTGAACCCTGGGCTCTTCTGAAAGACCATCTGTATTGGTTTATGGTGCTTCCCTCAGGGACAAAGGGCACCTGGGCTTATAGAAAAGCTTACCTCAGGAGGGTCCCACTAGCCCTTCTTGGAGATGAGATCTTTAAACAGAACTTGTGAGTTTGGGGCAAATGGTGCCCACAGTTTGTCCTAGACAGGAGGAAAGAGATGCAAGAGAAGGCCTCTGTTGGCCTCTTCCCTCCTGGTCATACAACAGAGAAATGTGGTATAGCTCAGCTGTTTTGCTCACACCTCTGTTGCTCACACTCTTTGAAAAAAATTATTTGAATATTTAAGGTATACAACATGATGCCAGGTGATAATTATAGATAATAAAATGATTACTATAATGGAAGAGATTAACATGTCTACCACCTAACATGGTTACTCATCCCTTCCTTCCCTGCCCCACCCCATAGTAAGAGCAGCAATTATCTACTCATTTGTCAAAAATCCTGAATGTCAGTATTTATTCATTTATTTTTGTAGTTCTGGGGATGGAACCCAGGGCCTCATCCATACTACGCAAGTATTCTACAACTGAGCGGCTGCCCCAGCCCCATACAATATTAGTACCTCCCATCCCCATGTTATGCAATAGATCCTTCTACTTCTTCATTCTACAGATTTACTATTTTGTGTACTTTGACCTACTTCTCCCTATTTACTGCCCTCTACCCCTGATGGCTGATAATGACTTTTTTTTTTTTTTTGGTTTTAGATTCCATGTAAGTCAGATCATCAATATTTGTCTTTCTGTGTCTAGCTTATTTTCTTTAACATAATGTTGTCCAGATTCATCCATGTTGTGGAAAATGGCAGGATCTCTTCCTATTTATTAGTTTATTTTGGTTCTAGGGATTGAACCCAGGGCTGTTTTACCACTGAGCTACATCCCTAGTCATTTTTAAGACAATGGCTCACTAAGTTGTTTGTAACCTCAATAAGCTGCTGAGGTTGGCCTCAAACTTGTGATCCTCCTGCCTTAGCTTTCCAAGCTTGCTGGGATTACAGATATGCACCACCATGCCCATCTTCCTTTTTAAAGATGAATAATATTCCACTGTGTATGTGTATATGATTCTTTGCCCATCTGTCTGCTTTCTTATCTCTAGCAGGAATGTCCCCTGATGACCACTGGTTCCCCGCAATCAAAGAAAGCGTTCACTGCTTCCCTTCTCATGGTGAGCAGATAAGGAAGGAGTTTCCTCCATGGGCTTCCCTTTCTGCCCTCTTCCTACCAGGTGATGGCCATGCTTCCAGCTTGAAGTGTTTGGCTACAGTAAGGTTTGCTTCCTATACATGTAAAGAGATTGGTTGGGAACAGGGTTTCCGTCAAACAGTGAGCTACACAGTTTCTTTCAGAAGACTCTAGCTCTGGAAATGATGTTGAATCTCCTTTGTTGCTCCCTCAGGAACCACATGGAAATCAAAAAGATAAATCAAGAAAAGATCAAGCATCCCCGTTCTTCAGATCTGCAGCAGATGCTGATGGCTTCCTGTACATCTAATGCCATCACAGCAGCATGCGATGACAATATCCTCCTGCAAGCAACCCAACATACTCTCATAGACTGGGAACTCCATGTCCCAGGAGTGACCATGGCCACAATGTTTGAGGTGGCAGATGAATCTACAAGCCCCCTGGTCTTTGGGTATGGTTACTCTGGAAATATTCTATTTTGTCTCCCATGACCTTCAACAGGACCAAGTCACACTGGTGGTAACTGGTGGTAACTCTTAACAATTAGTCCTATATGGACTCCCTTCCCTTTCTTCTTCCCCCGTCCACTTCCACAGATTCCTGGAATCATTTCCCAATAAGTCACATGCACAGAAATCCTTGAATCAGGGTGGGGTGGCTTTGAGGAGAGGCCAACTTAGATGCCTGGGTTCTCTAGCCAAATACCTCCTTTAACCTTATATATCCTCCCAACTGACTGAGAACCAGGTTTCAGGCGGCTTGGCCCATGGCCCATCTTCTCTTCTTGTATGGCTGTCCCCATCCTGTTCCTCACATGTGACCAACCAGGTTCCACAAAGCCCACACCCTTGTGGAGTCCTAGTGTGGTCTGCTGTGAACCATATTAACTTGGCTTCTCAGGTTTAGGAAGAGGCCTGTCCTGAAGTTTCAGCATCAGCAGACTTTAAGTAAACCAGTGTGAAGCCAATAGGCACTTTTATCCCTCAATTAGAAAGAGGCCAGTATGAGGCTTCCAGAGAAGGACCTTTTCTGGCAGGCCCTCATTGACTACATGAGAGTTGAATTTTAGAAAGTTTATAGTTTGAGATCTTATTTCTTCTATTTCCAAGGTCACAGCAAAGTGCCAGTGCACCAGAATCTATAGCCTCCTAACTCTGGTGGCCCCAGGGTGGATTAATGTCAGAGTCTCCATCTCTTTTGGGGAAAGGGGTTTCTTTTTCCTACACCTGGTTTGGTTTCTACCACCTAGACATGCCCTTACAAATGCCTTTTCTCCTTCTTGGTACGTATATCTTATTTTCCATGCCCTTTCTCTTACAGCTCACTAAGGATACAGATGCCTGGATTGATATGGCAATGGCAGGCTCCCAGATACAGCTGCAAAACATAAATGGAAATTCCTCTCTGTGGTTATTTATGAAAGGAGATGGTGGTACCAATGAAAGCACTTGTGATAAACAGGGCCAAGGTTTGGAGGGTGTGAATCATACTCTTGGGATCAGCCATTGAGACTATCATAGCTCTTTTTCATTTCTGCCATCCTGGAACATAATTTCTGATGAGTTCAAAGAAACCACTTGCAATGTTGCTCTGAAGACTGCCTCTAGTTACCACTGGAGCACAGAATTTGGCAGAGCAGGGAGACTGAAGCAAATAAGAAACACTGAAACTCTTTTACTAACATGTGAATCAATATCTGGACAACTTAAACATTTTGATCAAGGGATACAAGGGCAGAGTCTAGAGACTCACCTCTGTATTTGGATTTATGATCTCCTAAAATAAGCCCCAGCCCTACTCTGCCTTAATGTCCAATCCTGGTCTCATAAGGAGAATGCTGGGAAGTACACAAACTCAACAGAGTGGTCAGGTTAGTGGGGTCCACCTAGAAACAACAAATATGAGTGGAGGTCACCTAGGATCATATTACATTTAAATTACACTAAAATGTTGTATCAACATGAGAAAACAACCCTCCTCCATTCTTGAGATGTATGAAATCCATGTGGATTCCCGGAATCCACTCAAATTAAGCTGACAGGTGGAGTTGAGGGGGCAGATTTGGGATGTGCATACAAAGAAACCAGTCTGATCCCCTTATCCATCCACTAAAGTGAACCTAATCTTCAGTGAGTCAAGCTGGCTCTCTATATGCTTCACCATGCTTGGTTTCTCAGAAACACATGTCACACAGCAGGTTCCTCCTCTGTGAGATCCTTCCTTCCATGATTCTACTGGCTGCACCTGTGCCCATCTCTTCTGCCCTTTCTAGTATCTTCCATTCCACTCTATTCTAGGTCCTCTGCTCTGCCTTTAAGTATGGGCTTTAAATTCTTTTCTAACTCATCTTCTTCCTCTAGATCATGGAGCCACCTCCCACCATATTCCCATGATCATGAGACTATCAAAGTCAAGGCACACCAGACCCCCTGCTGGTCTGGTTTCTCACCCTTCCTGTGCTGATGAACTGGCCCACCATCCATCCACTGTCTGAGCCCCAGCCCTGTGAGCATGTTTATCATTACCCCCTTTACACCATTAAAATGCAATCATTGATGAGTCCAGCTGATTCTTCTCCCTGGTCACCCTAGACTGAGCTATCAACATCCCTTACTTGGGGTACTCCAACAGCCTTCCAGCACCTTCCCTACATTCATATGTGGCTAGTGCAGCAGCCACAGGGATCTTTCAGAAATAGAAACAACTTTGTGTCACCTCTGAATAAGTTCTTGCAGTGACAATGCTCCTGGGCCACAGACCAAAGGCCTCAGGGTAGCTTACAAGCCTAGTATTAGCCAACCTCTGTTTAATTCTCTACGTCAACTCTTGACAGCACCCCCAAATTCTCTGAGCTCCAGCCTCACCAGCTACTTTTGGCTTTTTCAAATTAAGAACTATTTATTCATGACCCATAGGTTTAAAAAAAAATCTTGCTCCATTCTGAAGGGAACTAAAAACTAAGAGTCTCCATGGTTTACATCATGTACAATAAGGCTCCAGGGCTTAGCTCTCCATATAGCCTCATAGCCACAGATGGGAACCCAGAGCCAAAGTTAGGATGAACAATCAGCTCACAGGTGGCCAGAGGGTGATGGTCTGACTTGCATGGGTCTCCTTCACTTACCTCAGTCCCCACCATTCCCCATTTTTATTTTGATGGCTTATTTAGATATTTTAGTTAATTATGTGGTCTCTTTATTTGCTGTATTTGTTCCCTGAGCTGTATCTGACCTTGTATATCTGCTGTATTTCTGTGACCATCTAAATTTGTTCCCTGGGTAGATATACTACAATCTCTACTTCCCTGACCTACGGAGAAAACAACTATATAAAATAAAACTGCTCTCCCTGGATACCGTAGCTCTACTTTGCTTGTAATGAAAGAGCCTCATAAAATTCCATCAACCCAGTCACCCAATAAATATGCAATGAACACCCCTCTTGCTCTGGGTGCTATTCTCAGTGCTGGGTGGGACACCAGGGAACCAGCCAGAAGAAGCCTCTGCCTTTGTGAAGCTTATATTGTACTTATGTACAATATAATGGGAGGAAGCTGGTGAATTTAATAAGGGAGTGATAGAGATAAGAACCATAGAGAAGGTAGTATAGGATGAGGAAATTGGGAGAGCCATGGAGGCTGGGGGAGGTATTTTCAGTGGGCGTTTCTGGGGATGGTGTTCATTGCTTCTGTGAGAACTTTGCACCTCTTATCAGGAGCAGAAGTACATGAGCCTCTTATGAGTTCTTGGTCTATTTTTACTGCTTGGACACTGTGAGTCATGCTACTGATTGAGTCTCTCAGCATTGCTGCTGCTGAGCTCACAGCTAGCTCCAGACCTCAAAACATATATTTGGGGGACTGACCGCCCCCTGGTTTAATTCCATTTCTTTCCTAATCTTGTCCTTTCAATTTGTTAGCATCTCCTATGTATTTGGTTAATCAATCTTGTCATATTGCCTTGTGTCTTTGTCTTGCTTTGGGTGATAAATGCCAGGCATAAGCAGCCCATTCCCCAGCTATATTATCATGCACTAGCAAGACTTTTTCTGGCAAAAGAAGCCAACCCTCCTCCAATCTCTTCAATAAAGAGCAGACAAGAGGAAAGGATGACAGCCCAGTTTGCTCACCAGCTTCTGTTGAAGATAACAATGCGTCCAAGACCATGACCCTGAATCTAACAGTTCATGTATCCAGAATAAAGGGTCCTTGAATCTTGGAAAACAATCGTGATGGGCTTCATGCTGCAACGTTTTGAATGATCACTGGATACAATTTCATCAAAGCAACGTTTTGAATGATCACTAGGTACAATTTCATCAAAGTTCATTCCCACTAAAAATCTTTCCATGTCAAAATTTAAAGTAGGTAAATATAAATACAAAAACTAAACTCTCTTGAATATGTTTTCTAGATATATCAGAGGCGTGTGTCTGATAACATAGTTATAACATGGTACTTTTATCATATCAAATTGACCTTTGCATTTTATCACCTTTAATGGAGAGTGCAGCTCCATTGGCCTACATACCTTCCTCATCAAGGCCAAATGCCCTGTAGCTGTTGTAGTATGCATTGAATCTGGGAAAATGAATTGGTATTTTTTTAATGCAGGTTTGGGTGGCACATCCACAGAATAATGCTTATTCTTAAAAGTCACTAAAATAGCTGTCAGGGTCAAATGAATTTTTTCAAAGCCATGTTCTTTCCCTGCAGGGTCTACAGGGAAATATTTGTTGGTGAGGACTTTTAAGATCCTGTCTTCCTGAGAGTCATTACAGCTCTGCCTGGGAGTGAGTCATCCTGAAGGAGCTGAGATGCTCTGAATCAGGGTAGCAACAGCCATGCACAAGCAAAGCCATTTCCCAAGTGGCATTGCCTTTCAGTGTGACACAACAACCTCTGCTCTGCACTTGTCCTGGGACAGAATTCACTTAGTGATGAGGATATAAGTGGATGATGCAGAACAGGCCTACTATTTTAGCAAGGCTAACAATTCCTCTATCCAGAGTGGTGCTTAAGACTTCCCAGAAACTGGCCCTGAGATGAGAATTTGTGCACAGATATAGTCATTTCCAGGTATCCTTGGGGAATTAGTCCCAGCATCCCCTGTGGATACCACAATCTGTGGATGGATACTCAAGTCCCTCGTATAAAATAGCATAGTATTTGCACACCTATGCACATCATTCCATATACTTTAAGTCATCTCTATATTACTAATAATATGTAATATAATGTAAATGCTAGGTATACAGTTATTGTTCTATACTGTTTAGGGAATGATGACAAGGAAATGATTCATATATGTTTAGTACAGAAAAGTTCTTTTTCTGAATATTTTTAATCCACAGTTGGTTGAATCTACTAATGTGGGACATGCAGATACAGAGGACCTATTGCAATTTATTTGAGAGATATTTCCAGAAAGCACTGTAGAGATAGGTAGTGGTAAGTAAGGTAGGGAATAGAGAGAAGCCAAGCAAGTGTGTGTTGTTAAGTTAGTTTCTAATGCAGGCAGCTGGGGCTCAACCCTTCAGTGGAAGTCTGGGTGGTTATGTAAGAACAAGCACTCGGAGTCATTCCACTGAGGGGTCAGAAAGCGAGACATTTTTCCACCACCTCCTGCCTATCCTTGGTCAAGTTCTGATTAGAGTGGCATTCACCCTCTAGCCCTTGTAGATTGCCCTAGGGTAGGCTGAGCAGTCTCCCACTGCTGGAAATGAGTGCCCAAGTAGAAAGTCACAGGTGATGGTTATAAGAAACACTGGGCTTACAGAGGTAAACACAGAAAATTTAAACGAGGGCACCAGCCTTATTTGATGGTGAATAAAACTCTCCTGCATGAGACAGCACAAATGGATTCTCCTTTAAGGGACAGCCTATTGCATGATGGAAATATAATACCAGAGGCACATTGTCCAAACCATGTACAATTATGCATATCATGGTCATCTAAAGTGGACATTTTGTCACCACCACCACCACCACTTTCAGAAGTGACAAGTGAGGTTCAGAGATATAAAACAAATTTCTGATGGCTCAACAGATAGAGAGTGGCAATGTCAAAGGTAAACCACACCAGTCTGTCCTCAGATCCTCTGTCCCCAATCTTGGATCCCTGCAGTTTCCCATTAGAAATGTACTTGGCTGAAATGGACTATGCACAGCATAGCTTAGGGCCTGGAATAAGCCTGACAGATGTCCACTGGAATCCAGTAGATTAGTGGGAAAAGTCTTCACTAGCTCTGCTGTTTCCCAGCTTCACATCCAGGATATTAAGCTTAGCCTGGACCTGGCCATGACCCAGGGCTATAAATTCAAGGATGATGTGATGTATGCAGAATCCACATTTTAGGTCCCATTGGAATAGTCATTTTCAAGAGTTTGAATCTATTATATATAGAAGTACATTGTTCAAAGAAATGCACATACTACATATATAAAGCATAAAATAAACTATGATATAAAAATAGATGAAATATACAAATGTATATTTACATAGGTAGAGAGATGGACAGATGCATTTTCCTAAAAGCATCCAATTTTTTTAGCATGCTTGCTAGTTGGAAGCAATCTCATTTCTCTTTGTTCTGTTTTGTTATTGTGTGTGTGTGTGTGTGTGTGTGTGTGTGTGTGTGTGTGTGGTAGGTTAGTAAGCCACCCCACTCCAATTTTCAATTTTTCTTTACTAATTAAAAAACTCTCCCTGAGGGCTCCTCTGGAGTCATACACACTTTGACTGTCAGTGTCAGATCATGAGTGCAATTTGTTTTGCTTTATAGGAAATAGATCTTCCATAGCACAGGATTTGGAATATAAATTCCACACTTTAACTATATTCTTCAGTCAGGCAGGGCACTGATGTTCTAAAAGACCGGGCTGATAGGATCAACAATTATTAGCTAAGCATTTTATGGAGTCAGATGTGGAAATTGTATCTAATGAAGGACGTCACGGTGCTTGTCAGGGCAGTAGATTAGGATTTTATGTTCTGAAATGGGTGTGGCACCCATCACTTAAATTAAGACACAGGCAAAAAATAAATGACATATCTTGGGTCTTAAATGTCCTTCAAAGTCCCATGGATGTAAGGCTTGGTTACCAGCCTGTGGCACTGCTGGAAGGTGGCATAACCTTTAGGAGGTTGAGCCTTACGGAAGAAAGGTCACCAGGAGTTAGGTCACTTGAAGAGGATATTCAGGCCCCAGCACCTCTGAAACTATGAGTCAAAATAAACCCTCATTCCTTATAAGTTGTTTATCTCAGGTGTTTTGTCACCGTGATAGAAAACTAAAGTAGTATATTCATTTGCCAATTAGAAAGATCAGATTTTCTAAGTTGATATGAAATGCCCCAATGTTCCTGGAAACTCATGGAAAAGAATAAAAATAGAACTCGATAGAAAGGCATTTTGTCCTTTCTTTTGTAGCATCTAAGGGCTTTTGATTTTTTTCTGCCACTTTCTATCGATAGCATCTTACAATTGTATTTATTCATTTTTAAAGACGTAAGAGTCACATTTGGCATCATTTTATGTGCCATTTGTGAGATAGAATTGAGCGAATCAAACATCCCCTAGAGGAGCAGGGATGAGAGCACGTTCCAGTGTTTTTGCCTGCACAGATCTGAAGACATTGGCTCCTGAGCTCCTGAGTCTTTGGCAGCAAACCCATGCTCAGGAAGGGGTTGCCTGGCCTTCTGCTTTTTTTCCCCTTTTCCTGATGCACACATCTTTTGGTCATTTCATTTTACAACCCACTAAATCTGGGGAGATGAGTGAGTGCCGAGAGAGAGTGATCACAGTTCTTCTAAAGGCAGCAATACATATTAGAAATAGGCTTTGCTCAGAATCATTAAAATTAATGGCATGATTTACAGGGCATCCATTATCTCCACTCTCTCAGTTGGCAATCAGGAGCCAGCTTTATTTGTACTTATATCAACTATTCATGTATTTTTTTCATTGTGTGTCACAGAAGTTTTCAATGATAGAAAAGGGTCAATTCTTGCTTTACTTTGAAGGCTTCTTGTCCTTGCCTTCTCTCCCACCAGCAAGCCCTCTCTGCCTGGTTTAGGCAAAGATTTAGCCAGGATTTTCTGCAAAGCTAGTGAATCTGGATGGGGACCAAGTCACCCTGTACATGTCACTCCTAATCAACATCAAGTGCCATAAAGGTTTATGCCCCACAGGCCAGCACTTGTTGGCAGTTCTCCACTTTCATAGGTAAATATCCTCACCATAATTTATAGATGCCATGCAGCATAGCCTTGCTGGGCAGCAGAGGTGGGTGGTGGTGAAAGGGAACAAATTACCATCCAATACCCGCCTGAAATAACTGTGTGTTAGTACAGTTAGTAATAATAAGAGAACCAAAAGCCTTGTTTCTTGTTCTTCTGACACTCGTGGATGAATTAGACCAGCAAAGATTGCCATCTCTCCTCATGCCTATCAAAGATCCACTGATTGGGACTGCCATGTAGAAAACAAAGTGGAGGGCCCTCAAAAATGTTAAAAACAGAACTACTGTATGATCCAGAAATCTCACTTCTGGATATGGGTTTAAAAGAATTAAAATCAGGATCCGGAAAAACATCTGTATTCCCATTTTCATGGCAGCACAATTCACAGTAAGCATGATATGAAATCAAACAAAGTGTCCATCAGTGGATAAGTGCATAAAGAAAATATGATATAGAGACCGAGTAGAATATTACCAGCCTTTAAAAGAAGGAGATCCTGACATTTATGACATGGAACCTGGAAGACATTAAGTGAAATAAAACAGACACCAAAAGACTATATACATGATAGGAAGAGTCAATGAAGAAACTCAGAAGCTGAGACTAGAATGGTGATTGCCAGGAGCTGGGACTAGGGAGAAGAAAACAGGGAGATGATGTTCAAAGGACACAGAGATTTACTTATATATAAAAATGAGTAAGTCCTAGAGATCTACTGTATTAGTGTCTATGGTCAATAACACTGTACTGTATCCTCAAAAATTTGCCAAGAGAGCAGATCACATGTTAAGCATTCTTATCATAAATAAAAATTAATAAACAGAGCAGAAGGAAGTTTTTGGGTGTAATGGATAAGTTTATGGTATAGATCATGTTGATGGATTCAGGTGTGTATATGTATCTTCAAACTCAGAAAACTGTATACAACAACTTCTTGAATGTTAATCGTGCCTCAATAAAAATGTGTTGCTTTGTGTCTTTTTTTTTTTAGTCCACTGACTAGTTGCTTCCTTAAGATGCAGGCTGCTATGATATCACCATGTGGGGGAACCACCCAGGAGTGAGAGCTGTGAGGACTTTGATGTTTTTTTAAATAAACTGTTGGTCTATCAAGTTGACCCTAAAGTCTGCCCTGAACAAGAGTCTGTGAAATCACCTATCTGGACCACCCAGCCTGGAAAAGGCACTTACTGTTAGTATTTAGACATCTTTTTTCCCTCTGGCTCTAGCAGCAGTGAATCTACAGATCACTTATGAAATCAAAATAAGTATGAGATCTTTGCTACGGTTTGGGCCTTAAACCTTAGTCCCCCAAAGGCTCAGGCAGTCAAGGTTTGGTTGCCAGCCTGTATTGCTGCTGGTAGGTGGTGGGAAGTCGGGTCACTGGGGAATGCCCATGAAGGAGACCTTGGAATCCTGGCCCGTTTCTGTCTCTCTCTCTCTCTTTCCTGGCTGCCACGAGGTGAGCAGTCTCCTCTGCCATGCTCTCCTAACATGATTTGCTGTGCTGCTACAGGCCCAAAACCTAGGGTCCAAACAACCATGGACTGAAACATTCTAAACCACTAGTCAAAATAAACCTTTCTTCCTTTTAAGTTGATTTATCTCTAGTATTCGTCACAGTGGAAGAAAACTGACTAACACAATCTGCTCTGGAGTCATAAGCTAATTTCTGCTTTTCAGCTCCTGCTGAGATTCTTCTCCAGCCCCTGGTGTTTCTTTTGAACAACAATGGTCCCCACTGTTGTCTCAAAGCCTCTAAATCTGTTTGACTTTGGGCAGAGCCTTGAAGTCCCTGAAGAAATTTTGCTTTTATGAAACCACCCACACTTACAATATCAACTATAGACTGTACTAGTGTCTGTAGTTAATAACACTGTACTGTGTCTATAGTTAATAACCTGGTGTGCACTGTGGAGCACGGTAGGAAGACAAGGCCTGTCCCCTTTCCTGGCCAGGTGGTACATCTCTTACTGTCCTTCTGAAATCTAAGAAATCTTACTCATGATTAAAAAACAGAAAGAAAACTGAAGTAAAAGAAAGGAAGTAAACTTGCTTGACCTACAGGGCCTACATATAGATCATCTCAGGTATTTTCATATATATAAGAATAGAACAATAAAATTCAGATAAAATCCCATGCTTCTAAGAAAATGAGCTAGCAGTGAGATATTAATGAAGTGGACTGTGTTAATGCTACTTTTAAGATACCAAAAGACTCTTTAATAAAATCTGTAAGGCTGGATCTAGGTTGAAAAAAAAAATCAAAAGCATCAAGATTTTTTTGGAGAAGTGGGGAGATGTAGGAATTGAAAATTGGAATTTGATTATAAATTATATCACTGAAGACAAAATAAGTGTGGAAAATATTTTAAATATCTAAAGTAGAAAGCAAACATACCCCTGCCCAACCCTGCTAGGAGTGTTTTGATAGTGTTTTCATTTAATATCAAATAAAATACCCCACTGGTATGTGTGAGGGACAATCTCTAATGTGTTTATTCCAGTTTGAGGTTGGTCATCCATTTGGTATGTCTCAGAGGAAGGGAGTGTATTGAGACTGCCCTCTGCATCCTCCTCCCCCATAAATAGAAGATCTAGTAAATTAATAAATAAAACTAATGTTCGCTAGTATGGTGCTGTGTACTTTCCCATGTACCAGTTCTACGGGATCACCTTGACAGTCCCAGGTACATGAATTATGATGACTATTTTACAGATGAGGAAACAGATGAGCAGAGAAGCCAGTCTCTTGCTCAAAGTTACAAGCCCAGTTATTAACAATTATACCCAGGTTTTCCAATGCTAAGGCCTAGGTTCATTCCACGTCCTAAAACCCCATGCTTTCAGGATCAAAAACAATAAAATATTTAAGAATAAATTTGACAGTTATTCATAAGAAATGAAACATTTATACACTGAAAACTACAAGATAGCATTGGAAGAAATGACAGGAGACCTAAATAAATGAAGAGATATCCATGCTCATGAACTGGAAAACATCCTATCATTAGGATGGCAATGTTTTGCAAATTGATCCATAGATTCAGTTCAATCCCTGCCAGCATCCCAGCTCGCTTACTGGCGGAAAATGACAAGTGTATCCTAAAATTCATATGGAAAAGCAAGAGACTGTCTTGCTGTTCCTGAGACTCCAATTAACCTAGCAGTTTTTAAACATAAAAATAATAATCTCCATTTATCAGACAATTAGTATTTGCCTAGCATATGTCTAGGGGCTTGGCATACTTGACACATGTGCTCTTGTTTGAAGCCCCACAAATTTTAGGATTATGTTAAACCCATTATATGTATATGGAAAAGTAAAGTCTAAGTCCTAGGATTTGATTGAACTCTGCCCAAATAAATCCCCACTGGTATGTGTGAGGGACGATCTCTAATGTGTTTATTCCAGCAGTTTGAGGTTGGTAATCCACTTGTTATGTCTCAGAGGAAGGGAGTGTATTGAAGTTGCCCTCTGCATCCTCCTCCCCCAGGTGACAAACTCAGGTCTTGCTACCATGACCCATCAAAGAATCTTCTGGCTCAGGGAATCCAAGTATGTGGGCTCAATACTATAAACACTGCCGGTTATTCCTGCGATATAAACCAGGGAAGGGAGTAGCAATAAAACATAAGTGTACACACACAGAGAGAACGCAGCAAAGTGGTCCATGCTAGCCTTCAGCAAGCTAAAGACATGGGGAGCTGATCTGAAGTCAGTTCAGTACTGTATCAAAGTGCTGTCCTGTCATTTGAAGCCTCTAACAAGGACCCACACTATCTTGTGATATCTCCAAGCATGCTATAAAAGTCCCAGCCACAGAATGTAACTAGCAAATCCTCTCCTCGTAGGTGAGCAAGTATATCCTATGCACCATATTACCATATCCTTGTCCTGGCTTAAATCCACAAGTGTTAAGTGTAATAAATGCAGCCATTAATGGGCATAATTATAGTAGTTGCATTAGTGATTGTTCTCATAACTAGAAACTCTAATTTAACTGACCAGTGCAAGTGTCATATAACAAATGAGAGTTGGCAAAATTTGGTGGTTTTCAGGATCTTTAATTAAATGGTATAAATAATTACTAATAGAGGAGGATCCCATAATGATATGGAAACTGAGAGAGTTGAACAGGACCTCCATGAGGACCCTCATGCACTGCCAAGGAATAATGGGCATTTGTGGGTATACTGCAGAGAGGAAAGGTGTGGCTGCCGAGTCCTTGTTTAGGGATGTTATGACATCATGACTGTCAGCACTACATGGTACCTGCCACCTCTGAGGTCCCCTCCACATAGTCTCTGGGCAACCAATTCCACCTTTTGCAAGGCAAAAGTGCAGGAGTGTCCACCCTGTGGTGAATCCCGCCCACCTTCTTCTACCACATGTAACGTTTCCCAACTGAGACTGCTTCCTCCTTCCTATACTTACCCCTTTTTCAGGGCTCAAACTCAAGGACACAGTCAATATGTGTCCCAGGGGAAGGGATGATGTCAGCACCTGGCTTCTGTTCTTCACTCACCACAGCTTTTGTGACATCAACGTCCACCCAGCTTCCTGGCTTCTCAGAGTCTCCATCTCCCATCTTTAATGATCCCTTCCTCCCTTGTCCCTCAGTTGTCCATCACAGAGTCCTCCCCTAACCTGGTCAGCTTTCCCAGCAGGACAATCTGGAACCTCTGTTGTTAGTACCTCTCTCTGATATTTCTAATTCATTCATTTGTGCATCAAGCTCCTGACTCTGGACCCTATGATCCCACATCTTTCATTGTCTGATCACCTCCGATACCCCAAGTCTTGCAGAATCTTCCCTTTTCTTGTTCAACCTTCACTGATTACAATCATATTCTTGGATATATTCTCTTGCTTGCCCTTGTATTTCACTGGTTCAGGGTCTGCTGAGTTTAAATGCAACCCCGTCTTGTCCTGGACCCACAGCCAAGTGAGCAGACAGTGTGGCTGAAACATTCCCAGACTGGTTCCCACTCAACCAAAGACCTCAGGAGGACAGAGTCAGCAGCATCTTTCCTCTGTCTCTACCTACAGGGCCAAGTCTCCTCTCTCAGCCTCCACATGAATGTGTGACTACAGTACCCTTCCTGTACCTGTCCTTTCTTCTTTCTCTGTGTGGGTATTCTCTGCCAGTCCTAGAGCCCAGGAACCTTCCAATGCTTATGGTGTCCCCACCAGCATCCAGTCATGTCTACCTCTGAATACAACTAGCTAACATTCTCACCAAGGCGAAGCTCCTTGCACCAAGGTGTCGAGACAGAACTCTGCTTTCCTCTTCCATCTCCACCATTGGCCCAACTCCATGTGGGCATCAGAGAGCAGAAAGCACACCAGGCAGAAACCTGTCCTCCTGGAGCTCCGAATGCAGCACCCTCCCAAGCCTTGGAGTCTGGTCCTCCATGCCTGTCTTTGCATCCTGAGGCTCAGTAGCCCAACCCACCTGCATTCATCTCCAGCACCTACTTCACCCCTGCCCTACTGCCTGCTACCTGATCCCTGCATGCCCTGCTGCCTTCCACACTCAAGCTCTCATTCACAAAACCTTAGCAAGGCTAAGCAGCCCATTTTCCTACTGAGTGCAGCCTGCCAAGCCCCCTATCTCCCATGTACTTAGAGTGAACTCCAGCCCTGTCAACCTGTCTGAAATTCTGGGCACAATTTGACTTCTGTCCTCTGCCTCTTATGGTTGTCCCCACTAAGATGTTCTCCACATGTGTGCCCAGCTGGTAGCATCCACTTCTCTGCCCTCCTATGCTCACTCCTGAACTATCAGCTGACTTTCCTATTGGGTCCCACACAAAGGCCTAAGCAGAGAGCCCAGGCCCTCCTCACCCCTTTGGGATCTTCAGGATCCACCTCTGGCATCATTTTCTTAGAGAAGCCATTCTTAGCCACTTCTCCTCCAGCCAGGCTGCTGTGTGAACCTTTCTTCAACATACTCACCCCTACCTAAAATTCTTCTTGCTTACACATCTGCCACAATGCTGAGACCCTTTGGAGCTATGGCTTTTGTGGTAGTTTAGATATGAGATGTCCCCCCAAAGCTCATGTGTAGACAATGTAAGAATGTTTGGAGGTGGAGTGATTGGGTTATGACAGCCTCACCCTAATCAGTGTGTTAATCCACTTGAATGGATTAACTGGTGGTAACTTATATAGGTAGGGTGTGGCTGGAGGCACTCCTTGAGGTGTGCCTTTGGGGTATATATTTTGTCTTTGTTGAACAGAGCTCTCTGTTTCTGCTTCTTGAGCTGCTTTCCTCCTTCACACCCTTCTGCCATGATGTTCTGCCTCACTTTAGGCCCACAGCAACAGAGCTGGCCATCTATGGACTGAGACCTCTGAAACTGTGAGCCCCAAAATAAACTTTTCTTCTCCTCTAGTGTTCTTATTAGGTCTTTTGGTCACAGCAATGAAAAAGCTGGCTAAAATAGCTCTAGAGTCCCTGCACACCCAGAACAGAGCTTGGCACTTGGAAACACTGAGTCTTTTGGGAAATGCAAACCTTGAGTCTTTTGGGAAGGCTTCATTCCCTGTTTTTTAAATGCTTGTTTCATATACTTCACACTCTGGGCATTTGTGTGAACTGGCTGTGACCATAAGATGTATCTTCCAGGTCAGTCACTTTCAGGCATGCAGGGCACACTGGTCAGAGCAAGGCTGGGATGAGAGACACACCAGGATGCTGATTACCTGCTGGCAAATGCTCTTACCCAGTCTCTTTATGTGTTTTGTGAGTGTTAACCAGACCCTGATGGCTGGAGCTCTGGTTTTCAATTGCATGACTTTCTCTGACTTAGCGTGCTGCCAGGATGGAGCTGTGAGCGGTGCTTTGTGAACACAAGTGCCCCTAGACAATCACGGACCAATCACAGCAGCCCTATTTGTGAGACCTTTATAGAAGAATGCTTTGAAAACCTCTAAAAACTTATTTTTAATATGGGATATTGTTGTTTCCAAAGGACATTTAATTTCAGGGGAAATACAGGTAAAATAAACCCACTTAAATCAGGCACGAAAAATGTTATAGTAGTATGTGTGTATTTGTGTGTGTATGTGTGTGTGTGTGTGTGCATGTATACATATCAGGGCTGAGCTTTATGCCTAAAAGAAATCTACAACTAGGAGAATAAGCTGATTTAATCTTTAACAAGATTTAGATTCCAATTACAAGTGCGTGCTAATTGTCAGATCGAAGAATGATCCAATTTTCTTAAGGATTGCTAGTATAATTCCTCTAACAAAATTGGGTTTGACAGTACCTGGAAAAAAAAAAGATTTTTGTAGAAATATCCAATGGCTTCCCTGCATTTCTGGAGGATATCTCAACACTTTGGTAGTCTCATATTTCAAAGCAGAAGCCTTGCAGATTGCTCTTCTTCAATTATTAATGGGGTTAGCACAGCAGGATTATCATAATCAATGTCTTAATCCCACAAAAAGTCATGCCCTAACATCGTTTGCATCAACATCTTGAATTCCTGCCACTCTGCAAAATGTACAACTTTCCTTTACAGGTGCAAGGACCCGGACTGTGTCCAATGGCAAGGAGATGCACAGGCACAGAAAGAAAAGGCTGCTTGAGGAGGGCTGGGTTTAGGGGTACTGAAGTGAGCAGTAACCCCCACCCCTGTGCCCCTGTGGCTGGGAAGGAGGGAGGGTTTGTACTTAGTGATCCTTACGCACTCTCCCAGCTCAGTGGTGTGCAGTAGGGAATGCACTAACTCCAGCTCAACCAACCCATCCTCCCAAGAAAATAGAAGGCATTTCTGTCCCTTACCCTGTGCTATTCTCTCCATGTTCTCTGTCCCCCGCAAGGTTCATGTACTAGGAGCTTAGTTCTCAGTGTGGTGTCTTTGAGAGGTGGGTCTAGTGGGAGGTCTTTAGATTGGGGGTATGACTTCAGAATTGACTGTGAGATCCTCCCCACCCAAGGTCTCTCTGGCGTCCTGCTTTGTAATGTGTTATTTCTCTTTCCCCCTTTCTCTCTCTCTCTCTCTCTCTCTCTCTCTCTCTCTCTCTCTCTCTTTCTCTCTCTCTCTCTCTCTCATACATCTTCCATTTTCCAGAGGCTGCACCATCTTAAAGCCTTGGTCCCCAAAATGGTGTTATTGGGAGGAGGGGGAGGAGGTGTTAGAACCTTTGAGAGATAGGGCGTCGTGGCAGGTCCCAAAGGGACCTGGGACCCTGGTCCCTTTTTCTTCCTGTTTGCTTTCTAACCATGAGGGTGGCAATTTACTTAAGCACCTACTCCTTCTATGACACTCTGCTTTGCCAGACTCAAAGCAATGAGGCAGAATGATCACGGGCTGGAACCTCTAAAACTATTCACTAAAATAAACCTTTTCTATTTATAAGTTGATTATCTCAGATATTTTGTTATAGTGACAGAACACTTGCTAACACAGTACCAAATTTAGATATATAGTTTTTCCTTATACATATATACTTATGATAAAGTTTAACTTATAAATTACATACATTAGACATTTATTACTATAACAAATAATAAAATAAAACAATTGTAATGCTATACTGTAATTACTGTACTGTAATGCTATACTGTAAGGGTCATATGAGTAGGGTCTTTCTTTCTCTGAAAATTTCTCATTGTACTACAATCACTCAGCTACCACGTGACTAATGGGTGGGTAGTGTATACAGTGCAGATCCACTGAACAAAGAAATGATTCACAATCCAGATGGGATGAGAAAAACTTAATCAGCCTACTCAGAATGATGCACAATTTAAAACTTATGAGTTGTTTATTTCTGGAATTTTGTATTTAATATTTTTGGACTGAAGTTGGCCATGGGTAACTGAAGCCATAGAAAGCAAAATTGCAGATAAAGGGGAGGTATTGTATCTATCTAAACCCTATTTTTATTCCCTTCAGCCATCCCCAGCATCTCTTGCTCTTCTTGTCTTTTCATATTTGTTTTGTTTTTGTTTCTGTTTCCGGTGTACTTTCAGTGAACTGTCAGCTTCCTAGAGAAGATAGGTGCCCAGTGAGATGTGATCCACTACATCATCTTCAATCATAACCACAATTTCAGTATTCAAATACTTCAAAATGCTATCAAGTTGGAGTCATTTGCTGAAGTTAGGATTAAGATTTCTATTCCATCAATTGACACAAAGGTCAATGTTAATGTCAGTTCTACACCTGGGAGCCACCTAGAGATGTACATGGGTGCCTCCATGGGCTTCAAGAATCCTGTTGAACATTTTCCTGGGTCTGCTATTGGGATGATGACAAAGCAGCTCCCTCCCACAGCCACCTGCTGCTAGCCCTTCCTGCAGCTCTGCTATAAGCCAGCCTCTGTGAAGAGTGTCTCTGTTAGAATCAGATGCTAATGTCAAGGAACAGCGTCTGAGGCTCTCTGCTCTTTAATCTGCTGTACCTGTCAACCTATGGCAGGTGAGTTTACATTGTTCTGACATGACTGGGTCTGCACAAAGGGCTGAAGAATGTTCTACTCTCAGGCCATATTCATGAGGTCTCTCTCAGCTTGCCTGGATCTCTGCTCTCCAGAGGCACACTTTGCTTTGCTGTATTAAGTATTCTGCTGATCTCCACTTGTGCCTTTGAAGAATTCCCAGAATGAATCGCAGCTGACTGCATCATAGTGCTGATTGGTTAGCAACCTAGGGACCAAGATAGGAGGGCTTGTCCAGGAGAGAACACTGGACTTTGGGATACACAGTTTCTGTGAGTCCTACTCTCATTCCCATGAACCACGCCACCATGTTGGACCTGTCCTCTCCTGGCGCTGGGCCCCAGTGGCTGCCCTATATGGGACTAGATGCTCCCTATGTGAGCTCACCCTTCCTGCCCAGCAGAAGGCTGGTCCAGGCCACCTCCTCCAGGTGTTGCCTCTTCCCTGGCTCTTTGGCTTCTCAGACTATGGGGCTTGGTTTAATGACATGACATCTTCTGCTTCTGGAACTCCTGGGTCCATTTGACAAATGGGATTCAGGAACCTGCTCCCCCAGAGTTGGCCTCAGCTGAGACCCCATTGAAGGGAGGTCTAGCCACGGGTCTCACACTGGCCCTTGCTCTGTGCCCATCTGGACAAATACTGCCTCTTGTTTCATGTAATCACCATGGCAACACCATTCAGGGGCAATGAAGGGCTCTCTTCACAAGGAAACTGAGGCACTGAGAGGCTGAATAACTTCACAAAGGATAGGAAATAAGCCAGGATTCAAATCCAAACAGACACCACAGAGCCCCCGAAGCCTCATTTGCACCTGGACACCATTCCTAAGCTCCCCTTCAGAATCAGTGTCCGTTCCCATTCCATGACTTGGTTTTCCCCTGTCTCAGCTTCCCTCTATCTCTAAAATTTCACAAGCAAACCCCATCCTCATGGGCTTATAGGCAAAACATAACACTAAATTAGGTGAAATATCTCTCTATCAATAAAAATCAAAGACCTGCAAAGATAAACTTTCCATAAGATACTCCAGGAACTGTGACCCATGTGCTCTTCATTCAGGCCTGAAAACAGACCAACCCCCTCCCCCACACCTTTCACCAAGTGCGCTCTAGTATTTACCTGGCAGGACAGGACAGGAAAAGTCCATTCACACAAACCCCCAAAACTCCAGAGTCACCCTGAGGGCTCACCACTGACAGCTCTGCTCCCCCTGGCTCCTGGCTGCTCTCCAAGGCTCCCCTCCTCTATTATTTGGGGGCTCAGCTATATTGGAGACTCTCCCCAGATGACTAGGGGCTAAGAGACACTGCATGGAGGTGTGCAAATTTGGTGAGTACACATGTCTATCTCCACACCTGTGGGCTCTCCTCTGCTATAGGCCTCAGGCTCTCCAGGCTTCCTCCGTTCAACAGTGACATTCACAGTGGTGAGGGGTTACTATTCAATGGGATGTAAATGTGCCTATGTCTGTCTGTGTGTTCACATGCATGCACGACTGTGTCCACATGTGTTGTGTGACCACATGTCTGCATGCATATCTACATGTCCACGTGTCTATGTGGAATGTCTGTATGTCCACTTACGTTGTGTTGTACACATGTGTTGTGTGTGTATGCTTGTGTACAGATGAGTGTGTGCTGTGCATGAGTGCACAAGTTTGTGTGCACATGTGGGAATGTCAATGAAGACATCTGTGTGTTCATGTGAGTTGGTATGCACATGTGTGTATCTTTGTGCATCCATGACTGTGTATGAGTGAATGGGTGTGTGTGCCTATGTCTACATGTCTGTGTGTCCATTTGACTGTGTGTGTGTGTGTGTGTGTGTGTGTGTGTGAAGGCATGAGGATGGGAAGGTGACCTCCATATTTCTATTTCTAGAACATTGTCTTCTAAAAGAAACTACACAGCCAGTTCTAGGTCAGGACACCTGCAGGAATCTCCGCCTTCCCAGGAGCTCGGACTCGCCAAGACCAATAAACAGGGCCGAGTCACAGCAGGGTAATGATGACTAACAGGGAAAGAGGCTTTGTACATAGAACATGGGGAAAATTCTGACCAAGGATCATGGCCCTACTCCAGAACCTCAGGTGATGTCTGACTCATCCAGTCACCAGGGGATGCTCTAGCACTAGGCCTGGAACTTTGGGCATCAGTGACCAGGAGTGGTGTATCTGGTAGAGAGTCCTGGCCAGAAATCCTCATCCTGTACAACACCATAACCTTGGTGTCACTTAGTTCATCTGTGAGACACCTGGGGAGCAGAACACTTGGCAAAGTTCAGCAAACAGGACCCACTTTCCTAAGCAGGAACCAGTATGATGAGCAGGGTGAGCTCCTCTAGAACTCATGTCCTCAGTCCCCTGCAGGACAGAATAGACCTGTCCCACGTCAGCTTCTCCCAGGATTATGGAGAAGAACTCAAGGCAGATGAACCTCTAGTGCTTGTTCAACTCCAGGGCTTGTTTGCAGCTCACTGCCACACAGTGAGAGCAACGACTCATTAGGTAGACATCAGACACTGGTGAGAAGGGGAGTCCACCCCACGCAGTGCCACATTAAGACTTTGTACAGATGCATAGGTGCAAGATGTCAATTTGTCTCTCCAGATCCCTGTGAACTTAGCATCTTGCACGGTTCCCTATTTCCTATGGGGACTCAAAGATCCTGGATAAATTATTTCCCACATTCCCTCTCTGCAAGTGCAAAAAATAACCTGCTTAATTACCACCCAACATTCACTCAATGGCTATATTAGTGAATTGGGTATAAATTCATATTTTTATGCAGAGATATTTCCAGTTCTTTTTTTTTCCTAGCCACTATTACTTGCTTGGAAACAAATTAAAACAATAAGTGGGTTAAAACAGCAGCTATATGATTTCTGGGTCAGCAGGTGGAGGCCAGGATGGACTGGTGGGATCCTGATCCAAGTATCATGGCCCCTTTGCAGACCCTCTTGTCTCTCCTGGGGTCACTCCTGAGGCTGTGATCACCCATGTGCCTGGTGGTCAGCAATAGCTGTTGATTGCATCACTCTCCGAATGGCCCATGGCCACTTCCACCTCCTTGTGCTAACTCAGCCTAGGGATTCATCCTGAGTCAAGAGGATTCCAAATCTTGATCAGTGTGGCAATGTCACAGTGCAAAGCAGATAGTCAGGGGTGGGGGGTTGCAAGGAATCACTGAAGCCCTGTTTACAAACAATCTACCACATATCACATGCAGCAAAATAAGAAAGAGAAGGGAGGTTAGCATGCACATGTACATATATACACACACATAGACAAGCACACATGTCTGTGCATGGAGGGTGGATGGACATGTAGAGATGCATTCATGGATTTATTTGGTCCCACTGCGAGGGAATTTACTAGATCCTTTGTAAATGTTCCTTACCATTCTCTGAGATAACAGCACTCATCTCCAGTTTAGGAATGGGATGGCCAGAGCAGACAGCTTAGAGAACTTGGGTCAGCTGTGGGGCTAGGAAGGGTCAGAGCTGGCTGGTCCTTTACCTTCTGGATTCTAATCAGGTCTCCTTGCAATGCTTAACTCCACCCCACCAATGAACCCAGAAGTGTAGCAGTGGAGAGTCCAGCATTTATTTCCTACCTCCAAGTGTTTAAGTAAAAGAAATAATAAGAAGTTGATTTTATTATACTGTTACATAAGACAAACCTTAAGCACATTATATTTCTTGACCCAAAAATCTGGATTATATAAGTTTACTTATGGCAAGTAAAACCATATGTTAAAGTCAGCAAGTTCTGCATTATCAGCATCTTCAGTTGAAATAGTTTCTACCCTCCCTTGGCCCAGACAGGGACAATATGTTCCCAGCCACCCCTGCCTATGCTTCTCTTACCTTAGTCCTTGACTACCTGGCTACTCAAAGTGTGACTGATGGAACAGCAGCATTGTCACCAACTAGTAACTGTTAGAAACACAGACTCTTAGGCTTCAACCCAGACCTGCTGAGCCAGAATCTGCAAATCCCCAGGTGTCTGGTGTATGCATTAGAGTCTGAGGATGCTGCCTTACAGATGCTTCAGTAAGCAAAACTGACTCTGCTGTTTCTTTCATGTTAGTTACCCAACTCAACTTACAGTCTTTACATTATTTGTGGTGTCTCAGTCTGTTTTCTGTTGCTATAGTAAAATAAACAAGTCTGAGAACTTAATACAGAAAAGAGGTTTATTTAGGTCACAGTTTGGGAGCTCCAAAAAGCATGAGGCTGGCAGTTTTTGAGCCCTAGCAAGTGCCTTCTGGCTATATCATGGCTGGAACACATGCAAGAGGGAGAGATCATACGAGATCAGAGAGAAGAGGCTGGGGAGAGGCCAAGCTTGCTTTTTCATGACAACCCAATCTCTTGGGAACTAACTCACCCTTGTGAGGCCCAACTGACTCTGCAAAACCAGCACTAATCCATTTCTGAGAAAGGAAACTTCATGACTTAATTACATTCCACCAGGCTCCACCTCTTAAAGACCCATCACCTCAACGCCCCCATACTAGGAACCAAGCTGCAAGGCACAAGAACCTTTGGGAGAGCACTTCATTCATATGCAAACCATAGCTGTAGGTAGTATCTAATCTGTAGTGAAGACTGAGAACTAATCTGTGCTACTCAAGTGTGGTCCATGAAGAAGTAGCAAATGCACCAGTCCAGATCCTCAGCCTGCTCTGCCCAAACACAAGGCACACCTCCTTGCTTGTACCCATCCACCTGACATCCTGAAACACAATTTCACAGTACATGAGCAAAGGACTAACTCTTCTCCTTTGAGTTCACAAATACACCATTCTTCCCTTTCCACCTCTACCCCATGCTGTGGCCTTGGCATGCCTCTTGTTGAGAAATGAGGTAACACCCACTGGCTAGGTGGAAGACCCACCACTGGATGTCAGCCTTCTACCTTGTCTCCTTTCACTTGGAGGCTGGAAAATCTCATTCCTCATCCTCATTCCTTACTTTCTCATAACTAATAGTGGCCATGAGATAGTTCTGGCAAAAGATGTATCCTGGAGGGTTCTGTTCTCCTTTCTCATTTCTTGCCTTGACCTCAGCTGTGATGTTTGAGGCAACAGCAGCCATAAGGGAGCTAGGAGGAAAGGCCACAAGATGGTAAAGTTGCAGCTCTGACGTCACTGAGCTGCTAAGTCGGCACCTCCTGCCTCCAGAGTCAAGTCAGGTTAAAAAAAAAAAAAAAAGAAACCCAAACGTTCTGCTCCAAAACAAGTCTAGCTGTACTCATGCATTTCTGTAAGTTCTTGCTGCAGCATTTCTATCCTATATTGTACATGCACAGTTACTTAAAGGGCTCCTTCTTTAAAGGAGACATTACTTACTACAAAATGAAGGGGAAAAAAAGGAGAATATAAGGAAAAAGGCAAAAAAGCTAAAACCAAATTACCTTTGACACCAATTTTTGTGTAAATTTAAGAGGCACTGGATCTATGAGGATCTGAAACTTTAGATTTATTTTTATCACTTTTCCCTTCTATTATTTCAGTAAAAATATTAGAGTGATGAAATTGACCAAAATTCTTAATACCTAAAATTCCCATATGTCATGATCAATCCAACACATCCATATAGCATGCAAAAGTGGTGCTATTAATCTGTGTCCCAGTTTCTAGCTTCCATAAGCTAAGTAGAACATCACATTCTAAGATACAATTTTTAAGAACAATTTGACATGCTAAGAATTTTTACTGACATTGGAAAATAATGAAATCTAGGGAAAAATGCATATATTTCAAAAATGGTCTTATATAATATTTTGGTGAGAAAGAACTTCATTTTTCATTTATTTGTGATCTAGAAACCTACTATGTGTACAGCAAGTGATTTGAATATTTTTTTAGTATTTGTGTAGAACCATATTTTCTAAAGATAGACACAGTACTCTCCATCTCACATCTATCTGTGATGTGGCCTTGACACTCCTCCCACAGAAAGGTGGGCATCTCTGCTCCCTACAAATGAATCTTGGTGAGTTTGGGACTCACTCATATTCAGAAGGAGTGTGGCATTATTGATGTTAGGTCACTCTTGGGGCTAAGTCAGAAAAGCTCATGCAATTTTTCTTTGCTAGAAAACTCAAAGCTGGAGCCTTAAGCTGTCATTTAAGAAATCCAAACTGGGTGTGGTGGCACATGCCTATAATCCCAGCAGCTTGCAAGGCTGAGGCAGGAGGATCACAAGTTCAAAGCCAGCCTCAGCGATTTAGCAAGACCCTGTCTCACTAAATGAGATGTAGCTCAGTGGTTGAGTGTCCCTGGGTTCAATCCCCAGTATCAAAAAGCAAAATAAAGCAAACAAAAAAAAAAAAAAACCTAATACTTCAAGGCCGCCATGATGTGGGGAAGTTCAGCGTAGAGTGTGTGAATAAACCACATGGAGAGCCTCTGAGGTTACATAGTTTACTAGTTGACCTCCAGCTGTCCCAGCCTCCCAACTCTTGTAGTGTTGAATATCATCTGATAGCATCCACGTGAGAGACTGGAGCTGGACAATTCAGCTGACCCCTCCCAAATTCCCAGCCATCAAAAATTTCCGTGTTATAAGTTTTGGAGCTATGCATATGTAGTAACAGTAGATAAGCCACAGTTGGGTGTAAATTTTTGTGACTCCATTTACTGTTCTCACGTGGTTCCCTAGATCTGAGTAAACAGCAGATCTAGATGCTGATTAGATTTTGAAGCCACCCCAAAACTCTATATCCTAGGAGTCTCCAGGCTTCTCTCATCTTATTATTCTCTAACCTTATTTGACTCTTATTCCACATCCTCTGTCTGGAAGACCTTTCTCTCTACTGTTGATCTTTTTCCTATTTTGAGTCTTGGCTGAATCTTCCCACAATATCCCACCCCTCATTCTGATTTGGGACCCTTGAGCCCTCCTCTTTCATCAAACATTCATGTCAAGTGAAATGCAGCCCTATACCCCAGGCACAGCCCTGTGGGCACAGGGAGGATCTAACACCAGACCCAGCATAATGAAGGCACTTAATACAGGTTGTATACTCTTAAGGAGTATATCCACAGTAGGAAGGCTTAGAACCAAGATGTCAGAAAGAGAGTATGCATGTGTGCTCAGAGGAGAGGGAACTTCTCAGACCGAGTCCTGGTGTGAATGCAGAGTGGGTTCTTTTCAGGAGCAGAGAAGGCAGCCAGGAGAAGTAAGGAAAATGAACACTGACTGAGCACACAATGCATGCTGGCTCCTGGCACAGGACGTGGAAATACAAAATGTGATTAAGAAAAGGTTTTTGTTCATTTATTGCAAATGTTCATTTCCATTTTATTACATGCTTTTAAATTTTGCTCAGTTTGTTCTACTGAACATGTAACATATATTTAGTTAACCTTTATGTGTAAAAGAGAAAAAAAATCTTTTTAATATTTAGGGTTTTTATCCCCTTAATCAAAGAACTAAGTGATGAAGGTAAGTATTAGAAAGTACAAAGAAATAAAATCCATACATAACCCACACCTGGGCTATTCACGTTGATGACAGGGCTTCTCATCTAACTATTTCCCACACATGCACACCTCTGTGTGTGTTTGTGTCCAGGTACCTGTCTTGGAATCCTGCTCTGTCACACTGTAACCAGAGCATGGGTCATACATTTTGCACGAACACCCTTTACTCAACTTCTAGGGGATTCAGGATTCCCATGTCCCCAAAGCAGGCATGAATACATAACCAAAAAAGAACTTTATCCAGAACTCTGATAATTTCTGTAGGATAGATATTTGTTTAAACCAGTGGGTTGTGTTTCTCTTGCAAAGACTGCATGTTTATTTTTATAAATTCCAAACATACCAGTGTGGAGATGGCAAAACACATTTTGTTCCTATTTTCACTCTGACTTCTTATATCTAAGTACCACTAATAATTTGGAGAATAGCTCTCAAAAATTTTTTGAAAGAATATATAAGCTACACCTCCCAGAGGACAACACATTTACATATTAAACACATTTTTCTAGATAAAAGATAGCTTTGTATCTTCATTGGGTTATCATGAACATTCATCCATAGGAATACCCACCTGTCCTGATACTGGCCAAAGGTACACGGATTGAGTCTATATAAGAAGTTCATTATATTTGTATCATATTAGAACCATTGTCTCATGGCAAAGATTTACATATTTTTCTCTCTCCTTACTCTAGATCAAGATGTAAATACTTTGTCTGTATCTTGGAATTGCATCTGAGTAGTTCATTTATGGAGCCAATGACCAAGGAAGACCTCAATGTCACAGTGACTGTTGAGACAACATCTCCAGAGGTCCGGACGCCTACTTCAGGTGCTCTTACAGACCTGAGCAGCTCCATCTTTCAATCTATGCAGTTGTTTTGGAAGAAAGCTATACCTTTTCTAATTTAATGTGAATTTTCCCAATTACAAATGACAGTGTACATGTTTTGTCCATATATTTATCTGCTGTTTTATTTTTTCTTTAGACTTTCTTTCCATAGCATGAACTCAGTTTTCAAGTGAGTTTTTTTCTTATTATTTATTCTCTCAAGATTCTTAAGCATTTACTCATTTGTTGCACATGTTCATTTCCATCTTAATACTTGCTTCTAAATTTTACTTATGAGTTGATATACAGAATAAGTAACATACATGTAATTTATCTTTATCAATATTTCTCTCACTTGCAAATACTAAGACATTCAACTGTATGCTGAAATTAATCATAGATTTTTATATTTGTTTGTTCAAGCTATATATGTGTGTGTGTGTGTGTGTGTGTATATATATATGTGTGTATATATATATATATATATATATATATATATATATATATATATATCCATTCAGTAATTATTATGATGCAGGGAGATATAATTTGACTTTCTACCCAAATGGCCTATTTCCTAAACATTCATTGTTGAGTAATTCAGCCCTTGGCACTGGATCTCACTGCCTTCACCACCACTGAGGTCTTGGGGGAGAAACTGACCTCAAAGCCTCTCTATCTGACTTAACTCTTTGCAGGACAGATTCAACACGGTCACAAATTCCTTAACATCCTTCCTTTCAAAACTTGTGTCTAATTTGTGTCTCCTTGATTCTGAGCTGGCTTAGAAGCTTGCTTATATGGTGTAGTTGACATGGAGTGAACTCTGAGAATGATGGGAAGAATCTTGCACCCTCATCCTTGTGCATACTCACTTTTCAAGCACTGAGCCTTAACAAAGGACATGGGACTAACCTGTGGCCTCCATGCATAAAGAAAGCTCAGAGAGAGGCCAGGTGTAGACACTTCAGGTCCATCCTGAAAGTGAGCCCAGGCCTAGCCTAGTTGTGGAAGGGAAGAAGTCTATGCAGCTCCTGTTTTAATCAAGTTTTTGTTGCTATGAGCAAAATACCTGACAAGAACAACTTAAAAGAGGAAAAGTTTATTTTGACTTATGGTTTCAGAGGTTCGTTCAGTCCATGGTCAGTCAACTCCATTGCTCAGGATTCAAGATGAGGCAGAACATCATGGTGGAAGAGTGTGGTGGTGAAGGAAAGCAGCTAAGGACATTGCAGCCAGGAAGCAAAGAGAGAGAAAGGGAAGGGGTTACAGGAAAAATCGCCCTTCTGGGACACATCCCCGTGACCCACCTCCCCCACATGCCCACAGTCACCACCCAGTCAGTCCACTCAGACTAGGTTGGACCAACTAGGTTACAGCTCTCATGATCTAATTACTTCACTCTAAATATACCTGCACTAACATGGGATCCTTGGGGGGGGGGGGGGGGGGGCTCCTGATATCCAACCATAACGGCTCCAGTCCCAGGTCCCATAAGCCACAGCAGAGTATAAGCTGCCCCCCTACTGCCTTGATCAAACTCCTGACTCGCAGATCCATGAACACTGAGTTTGGGGGGCAATGGAAAACTGGAAAAGCCTATAGAAACTATTTGCTGATAACTACAATCTCACAGTTCCAACTAATGTAGCTGTTGTTTTTACTTTGGCAAAAAACACAAAGCATGAAAGTTACCCTCTTAACCATTTCTTACTGTACAGTGCAGTGAAGTTAAGTGTATTCCCACTGGTGTGCAACAGATCTCTGGAACTTCTTCATTTTGCAATTCTGAAACTCTATACCTACTAAACAATCACTCCCTATTTCTTCTCCCACCAGTTCCTAGCAATCACAATTCTACTTTCCTTCCCTATGGAGAGAATTCTCAAAGATTTAGACCAAAGATTTATGTACCTCAACTTAATGGAATTGTGTGGTATTTGTCCTTTTGTGACTTTTTAATTTTATTTAGCATAATGTTATGATTTGGATCTGGGAATGTCCCCCAGGGTCATGTGTTGAAGGCTTGCCTACACAAATGTAAGGCTTTTGTGAAGTGATTGGATCATGAGGACTGTGGCCTCCTCAATGAAGTAATCCATTGATGGCTTCATAGCTAAACAGACTATTGGAAATCAGTGGGAACTATTATAGGTGAAACCTGATTGAAGAAAATGGGTGCTTAGGGGCATACCCTCAGAGAGTATATCTTGTCTCTGCCCCCCCCCCCTTACTTTCTCTGTCTCTCTGATTCCAGGCTTCCTTAAAGTGAAGGCTTCCTTTGCCTATGTCTTTCTGCCTTGCTATAGGACTAAAAGCAATGGAGCCAGCTGACTGTGGACTTAAACCAAAGCAAACCTTTCCTCCTTTAAGTCTTCTCATCTATTTTGTCACAGCAGCATAACGCTAACACACATTTTCAAAGTTTACCTATGGTGCAATATATATCAGAATTTCCTTCTTTTTAAGGATACATATCACCTTTTGCTTATCTATTCATCTGTCAATAATTTCCACATTTTAGTTATTGTGAATAATGTTATCATAACCATAGGCATGCATATATCACTTCAAGACTCTGCTTCTGATTATTTTGGATGCATACCTAGGGTGGATTATATAGTAATTTTATGTTTAATTTTCTTGAAGTACCTCCATACTATTTTCCATAGCAGCTGCACCAGTTTACAATTTCAACCATATGCAGGGTTCCAATTTCTCCACATTCTCACCAACACTTGCTATTTCCTGTTTTTTTTTTCTTTGTTCTTTCTTTTTTTATAGTAGCCACCCTAATGGATGTGAGGTAAATCAATGTAATTTTATCACTTAATGTCAGTATATGGTAGGGCAATTCTTCATTTAAAGAAATGCAGCCTGCCTGATTATTCTTTCATGGACTTTTGAATAATACTGTCAAGTTCAAAAGGCAATAAAAATGACATTATGATTAAATAGTCTCAATTTGATAAATTAATATGGAGCCACTATCCAGAAATACAGTACTTTTCTCCATTTATTCAAGTATTCTCTTAATTCATAAGTAAATCTGTGCAGTTTACTTTAAGTCACTCTTACACACTTATTATAAAAGCTATTTCTAGATATTTCATACTTTGATGGTTCTACTAATGCCATGCCGGGGCTGAGATGGCCTCAGGTATCAAGGATGCCTAGATGTGAGGATGCTGAAGTTGAGAAAAGGAGACCAAGAACAGGTAAGGACTAAGTTGAGCTTTGAAGGAGGTTAGCAAGATGAAGCTAAGAGAAGGCATGGGAACGGGTGTAAGAGCATGTGTGTGGGGGGTATGTGAGTACTTACATGTGCTCACATTTGTGCTTCTGTGTCTATGTGTGTGTGTGTATGTGAGCATGTGCACATGTGCATGGAAGACCAGAAGTATCCCAGTGTGCTGCACTGGTAGAGAAGTGGGGATAAGGCTGGAGGGTGAACAGGGATCATTAAAATAGACTGGTATTCTCCCCAACCAGCTTGCCAGTGTCGATGGACATGAGGAGCCAGAGAATGTCTTGGAACGAGGACCAGGGTGAGAAATGTGCATTTCAGCCCATTTTCCCAGCAGTTCAGGCTTTTCCAATGGCCTGTGGTTAGATGTACACAGCAGAAAGCAGGGAGATGGGAAGGAAGTTTCCAAGACAGCCTGGCAAGACCAGAGAGTCTAGATAGGGTTAATGATAGAGAAGATGCAAGGCAGAGGTAAGAATTAGTTAAAAGGTGTGAATAAGAAAGAGCTGAGAGCCCAGGAGGTATAAAATTCCTGGTATGAATTTCTGGAATACTGTGCAGCATTCTCAGAGGAAGGGGTATGCCCGTGGGGTGTAAGGGACTGGAGGGAACTTTCTAAGATTGAGCACAGTGAGGCTGATGCCCCAGGGAAGATTTGATAGAGATTACTAGGGGGCTGAGCCTGAAGCAGAGTTTACGGACAGGGAAATCAAGCTGGTTGCATATACAGATGATTTCTGCCTTATGAAGTTTCCACTTAGATTTTCCCACTTCATGGTTGTGTGAAGCAGTAGGCATTCAGTAGAAATTGCACTTTGAATTTTGAATTTGTATCTTGTTCTGTGCTATCGATAATGTGCATCGATCTTCTCTTATAATGCAAGGCAGGGCAGGGAGCCACAGCTCCCAGGCTGTCCCACATTTTGAGGGGAAAACATCAGGAATCTACAATGTGCTGTGCTACTGAGTTAGAATGTTTTGTAGGTTAGGTGACTCAATGCATTTTTGACTTATGGTATTTTAACTTGCAATGAGTTTATCAGGGTATAATTCCATAATTATATAGTTTCATAAGCTGAAAAGCATCTGTAAATCACAACCAGAAGCAAGACCACCAGATAGCTCAGGGAATGAGAAGTGTCAACAAGTGTGGGCAAAGGATCATGTGCCAGGATCATGGATTGTGACAGGGCTCATTCCACTGTAGCAAAGCAGGCCTGGCCAGCACAACCAAGGAGGGTCAGGGTTGTGCTCCCGAGACACTCTCTAGGGTAAAACCACACCCTAGTAGGGATGGAAGCACTCTGACTTGTGTCATTAGAGAAAACTGGGTTCAGCCTCTCTTTATGCCCTACCAAGGCACCAGCTTAAGAAGGAGAGATTTAAGCACAAGGAATAGTCCCACTCTCCAAAATATATTTCTGAAATAACATAAGGCTCTGCAAACAAATTCCAGGAAGACCAGCCTTTCTGGGCAGTGTCTAAAGAGAAAGAACAGTTCCATCTTCTGGGAAACGCTTTATGCTGAGAGCAAGACAAGAACACAGGTCAACCTGCTGTCCTATGTAGTTTATGTTGGTGTTCTTTCTAAATGTCTGGGGCCTGTGGCATTAGAGGAAATGAGCATTTCTCCTCTAACTGCCTGGACATTCTGCAAGAGATTTCTGCTCCCCTGGAATTTTGTAGCTGCATGATTCCCAGTTTGTCCTACACACAGGTATCCCTTCAACTATGGATCAGCTTACTGACTAGCTGACTTGTGGATACCCTCCTCCATGGAAGCCACTCAAAATGTACAGATGGAGAAATGACCTCATTACATTTTGTCCTACTTGGGATTTATTGTAAAATGTCTATCTGTCCAACTATTGCACAGCATCTGTGTCTGTCTGAACCATTATTCTAGTTTCTAGCAATGCCAAGAACACTGGGCAACTGTACATGGTGGGGTGAGGAAGTATGAAATTTAGAGACAAACACAAAAGCAAGTGAGCCCTAAAGACAGGCTCCTGTTCCATAATCCCCATAGTCTGGCAATAGAAGATTGGACAGCAGACTGGGTGACCCTACTGGGTCTCTTGGTTGTGCCATGTGTAAAATGTGGTATCTCAAGAGTTTGAAGAGAAAACCTAAAGAAATAATGGGTACATTCCAAATCTCCCCCTTCCATCCTTGCTGTTCCGTCTCCCTCTTTGGCATTACTGTCTTGCCTGGGAGAGAGACCACTAGCAGTAAGGTACAGACAGGTGAAGATGCTGTAGGTTTTCCTGAATCACCTTCATGACAAGATGCAAACAAATGATGGAAGTTTTAACCTGGCTCCTCAGACCTAGGCTGCCTGTAGTTCTCCAAATTCATTCGCTTACCTCACCTCATCCAGAAGCTAGAAGAGGGGGCCTGCTCCTTTCAACATGGCCAGGGGGGCTTTATTGTGAGTTGTTAGGCTCAAGTGTGTCTATTGGAGTCTGCCACTATAGAGTGGTCTCTGTCCAGCCTTGTCCATCCCTGAGAACCAAAACCCCAAGGTCAGAATGCTAGAAAACCGCATTGATGTCCTAGGTCCAGATAGGTGACAAGTACCTGGAGTCTGGAATATCCCCAGTCAAGTAAAAGTGATGGTGATGGAGGTCAGTCATGGCATAGCGCCCACACTCCGTTTTTAGCGGTCTGCTAATGCCTCCCAGAGAACTATGGGCTATTCCATCTGTTATGGTTTGGATCATTAATACCCCCTGAAAATTTCATAGGGATGTCAAAGATGAAATGATTAGATCATGAGAGCTATAACCTCATCAGTGGATTAATTCATTTGATGGATTAATAATTTGAATGGACTACTAGGTGTTAAAAGCTCAAGCCTAAGCCCACGTCCTCAACCTTGCTCCCAGGTTTCTCAATCCTGTCCCAAGATGTAATTCCATTGTGATATTCACACTGAGCGTGTGCCTTTAGGGGGATTATACCTCTTCCCTGGCTCCCCCTCTATCTGCTTCCTGACTTTCAGAAGCGGAGAAGCTTTCCTCCACCATGCCCTTCCACCATGACATTCTACCTCACCTCAGACCCAGAGCAATGGAGCTAGTCAGTCATGGATGGAACCTCTGAAACATGGAGCCCAAAATAAACTTTTCTTCTTCTAAGTTGTTGTTTTCAGGTATTTTTGCTCACAATAACAAAAACCTGACTAACATACCACCCCTATGGTGCCTGGCTTTCTACACAATGCCCAGGACACAGTAAAGCCGAGAAGAAATGAGGGGACTTGCACCCCATCAAGGCTCAGCATTCCCTATTTATACGTCATGGTATCTCTGGCCCTCCCTCTTCCCCACGCTTCCTCTGCATCCAAAGGAGGTCCATTCCACTTCCTGGATGTTGCCAATCCTGAGTGTCTTCACACGCATTCACATGCACATAGATGTCTGGTCCATCTCCCAGGAGATGGACGGAGACACTTCTCCTGAGTCTGAGGATGATGTCTGGAGAAGTTTTTCTAAAGCTGATAGGGAAGTCCAGGAACATCAGGTCCTTAATTTTGGGTGTCCTGCCAAAATGGAAATTGCCTTCTTATTTTTCAGAGGAAGAAGAAAAATATGAGAATATGGGGCCCAGTACTAGAGGCAGAACACCGCAGGCATGGCGGTGCCATGGGAAGGTCCTTGGGGGTCACTGAAAGGACATATGTGATGTATTGTGGGGGGCAGTGGTAACAAATCCATAGCTCTCACTTCATTCAGAATGACGTCATCAAGGTTTTTGAGGGAATTATCTCCTCAATGGACTCTGGTAAGAGCCCTGCAGCCTGCAACCTATCTGCCCCATGTGACCAACTCAGAACAGGAAGGACATTCATCTAATTGCATCTCACTCTGTTGGACATCCCCTTTGACCCACTTGTTCAGGTCTCTTGTGTAATATACATTGCCACAATTGTTAATCTGAATGTCCTAGTAAATGTGTTTTATACACTGCAAATAATTAACAATGGACTTGGTTCCTAACTTTCATTGGATGAGCTGGGCATCCTCTAAGCGGACTAAAGCTCAAGCCTAAGCCCACACCTCAGCCTTGCTCCCAGGTTTCTCAATCCTGTCCCAAGATGTAATTCCATTGTGATATTCAGAAATAAACTCTCTTGTTTCAAACCTGCACCAGCTGATAGTCCGCACCACTGGCATGTGAGTATCAATATTATAGCAACAATTTAAAGACTGCAAATTGTACACATAGTAGAAGAGTAAGTGTATATAACATTTCATTTCTTTGCTTCTATCTAAGGGAGAGGGTGTAATCCAAATGTGTTTAAGAATATCATATCTCAATTTTAGAGATAGCTTCAGTTTAAAGTTGAGGCAATGGAATAAACTTCAATTGGTTCTAACTGTCTAGAATGTGTGTTGTGGGAGGCCATCCTCTCATGTGATTCGAGTTACCTCCCTGGCTGGGTGAGAGGCGCTTAGACACCGCTGTGTTAGAGCCTTCCCCACCCTTTCCCAGGTCCTAGGGCTTGTCCATGCAGAGGCGTGTCTGGCCACTGCCCCGAAGACCCAATCGTCGCCCCTGATCTTGGGATGCTGCCCCAGTTTACCTTCATTGGATGGGATTTGCCCTGGAATTTTTTGTTCCCCAATAAAAGCCCACTCCCTGGCGTGTTCTCTTTCTCTCACTATTCTCTTCTGTAAACCTCGCCATCACATTAGGTTGCTGGAGGCAGGAGCTAGGAGAAGCCTCTTGGAGCTGGTATTAAAGGTAATGAGAGTCTTGTCTCTTTAATTTAAAACTCCCTAGCAATTACTTATGAATCGAACCTTCTTTCATGAAGCCAGTGCTGGTCACATGGCAGAATGTGTGCTTTTGGATTTTGCTTTGGACACTGAAATTTTCTAACAGAGAAAAAAAGTAAGGAAAGAACAAATGGAGACACATCAGAAAGTGGTTGCCCAAAGAGGTCAAATGATTAACACTGAGCTTGTTGGAGACTTAAAATTTGTTCAAAATATGGATTCAAACAGTGAGCCCCTTTCAAAAGACCCATTTTACAATCTAATTCTCCCTTTCCCTCTCTCCCTCTGTGTTACATCCCCCAACTGTTACTATAATATTAACAAGGATCAGTGAGAAACTAAAAACAACAAAATGAACATTGATTTGAACTTCAAGATCAAAACATTCACCTCCATGAAATAATGCCTAGTGAACTCCTAGATAAATTATTTTTATGCAAGTAAATATCCATTACCTTCTGGGATATACATTCAGAAGCAACTTTTATTTTTATTATTTTCTACATGCGTACAGTGTTTCATGGTTATGGTGTTTTGTGTTCTAATAGTTATTTGAAGTCCTACTGTCATTAGTTGTTCTTCAGCATCATATTTTATTTTACTTTTTTGGGTACTTTATCAGATTATTTGTCATACAATGGTTTAAGATGATTTAGACTTTGTAGGTTAAACAATGTAACGTAAATCATCTCATTACTGCTTGTGGTGGTTGGTGGTTTGTTGAAAATCTGCCTTCAAATGTTTTATCTTAGACAATGCTAAGTTCAGTTATATTAAAGGGACATTTCAAATGCTATTTCTCACATCCTTCTCCTAAACCATCCCTGTAAATCCTGAGCATACAGGACTGTTGATACAACTCATGCACATTCCCATGTATGGCTGGTGCACTCCACATGAATGTATACACACACACTGCTCCTCATTCTGACATCTGCCAACAGTAGTTGCAGGATTCAGGCCCAAGGAAGGCCATGAGCTCATTTTGTTTTCTCAGAAAGCCACATGACTGCAAACTTCAACCAAAGAGACATTCAAGACACTTAAGTGTCCCAAATCAGAATCTGCTTGATTTTACAAATTGAGATGACCATGAACATTTTGTTTACAAAATCCTAGAAAGATGTGGTTGAGAAGAAATGGAATCTAGAAAAGTTAAGAGACTTGTTTAGGATCATTCAATGAGCAAGCATCAGAGCCCAGAGATTGAAAGGTAAGTCTTCAAATAGGCATTCCAAAAAATATTGAGCAGGTGGTGTGGTGCACAGGACAATCCATAAGTGGTTCCTCCATTCACGCCCTCCTCTATCCAGCTGATACCAAGCACACTGCCTGGAAGCAGATAAAGCAATGACAAGGGCACTGAACTGCAGCCCATTCCTGAAGACCGCATTAATTTTGTTTTTAACTCAGGGGTGAGGTGGGAGGGGCATTAAACCCATCTCCTACAAGAGGGTTCTTCACTTAGAAAAAGGTTAACTAAGGATGCCTTTAAATAGTACACCATAAAGGTGTTCAAAGACTCAGAGAATGTCATTGGCAATTTTTAGGAACAGCTTTTATCTAAAAGAAAGTGCAGAGGTGTGCAGGGTGGGAGGGGCCCTGTGGGGGAGGATGTCCCCTCCTGCTAAATCGGCCTTCCATGTGCTCTCTGTGCTCTCCAACCAACAGAAATCACACTGAACACTAAATCCCAGCATGCAGAGCCTTCTCTGAGAACATGTCAAGTGTGACCAGTATGAGGACCAAAAGTTTCCTAATTAAAAGATGAAACATTCAATGCTCTCCCTGAACCTCAGAATAGCACCTTCTAGTGTCTCTGATACAAAATGTAAGGAAATAGCTCTTTATTCTCTTATTACAGTAATAACTCCTGAGGAAATAGGAGTTAAAAGTTAGTGAGAACCATGAGTTAAGTCCAGTGTAGCCCTTCCATGTCAATGATAAATGTGGAAGAAATTCATTGCAAATAATTTATGAATTGAATTTTAAACATTTTACCAAAAAGAAAAAGTTGTTTTGCCTATCAGGCTTCAACTAGACTATGCCCTAATTTATACAGCAACTGGTATAAATCAAATCCAAAAGTTTAAAATACCTTTTTACCCTCAGTATATGGATTTGTCTTTCCTCTTTCAACAGCCCCTTCCACATTCCTCCAGGAAAGTTAGCAGGTTTCTTTTTTACCCCTAATTACAAATGGGGGTGCCTTTATTTGTATGTTAACCTCACCTATGTTATTAATAAAGTCATGGAATTATTAATAAGTCATTTCTGAGCCTGGGGGTGTCCTCAATGGTACAGCCAGTGCACAGCATGCAGGAGGCCTCCGGATTCCTTTCAATTCCCAGGACCAAAACAACAACAACAAAAATAGTAATTTCTGATGATTAGGTGAAAATGAAATGAACTGTCATCAGTTTGGAAAGACAGACATTAACTAGAATTTTTTTAAATCTAAATAATGTAGTTCATAATTTTTAAATTAACTTTATTAACTATTGTCAATGTGTATATATTTATGGGGTACCAAGTGAAGCTATTATTTATGTACATAATGTGGAATGGTTAAATGAATCTAATTAACATCTCTCTCACCTCAAACACTGATCATTTGGGGATGAGTTTTTGAAATCCTTCAAACGTGGCCTCCACATGAGGAGCCAGGTAACTGGGTGAGACAGACAGACAGACAGACAGACACACACACACACACACACACACACATAGGGGCAGTGTACTATTCTCTTCTTGGGTGTCATTAAAATTTTCCATAATAAAAAAGTTTAAAAATAGGCTTCCCCTTTTCCCCCTTTATTGAAGGAAACCCTCCTGATGGTGATGATTCCATTTTCATGCGGAAGGCATGTGTGGGGAGGTGGGGTACAGTGGGAAAAGACACCAAACCAGCAGCATACACAGGTTTGCTCCTTGCAAAGGAGCCAGGGGCTGTTAGAGACACGCAGGAAGGGAGCAAGGAAGGGAGGCCAAGGGCATTTGCTCATACATCCACAGGCCTGGCACCTGTGGTGTAAATCTCCTAAAAGACAGTCAACACAATCGCCAGACGTGCAGCACGCAATTCTTTTGAAAATTCGGCTCCAGCTTCCTACTGCCCTTGCCAGAACAGACACGAGATTGCTGCCCGCCACCTTGGCCATGGGTTGCCACGCTGGCTACTTACTGCAACCGGAGTCCTCTTTGAGGACCACTTTCCCCGCACCTACGCCAGCTGCATTGGCAAAGGCATCCTAGCAAGGAAAAGTTGGCTCGCTCTAGGATTTGTTATGAGGCTAGTCACCCCACAGGCTGCAGGTCTGCGCAGCACGCCGCCTCTCCTTTTGGGCTCTAGACCAAACCCGCTAGGTTGTAAGAGGGGGTCGGACAGATACACAGCTCAGACGCGCGCGTGCCCCACCGCCTGACTGTAAACTAAAAACGGAGCCACGGAATAATGTCCAGACCAAAATCAGGTCGGCCAGTAACTGCTGCGTTGGACATCCGGACGAGGCTAGGGAAGGCGCAGGCATCCGGTCCCTGCCAGCAGCAAAGGCGCCAGCGCGTCTGACGCCGCAGAAGGTTGCGCGCACCTGAAGTCCGGGTGCCAAGTGTCCAAGCTTCTGCATGCAAGTGGACCACCGCAGAAAATGAGGGCTACCTCCTGCCGTCCACAGAAGCCAAGCAATCCCTCCAACATGTCCATAAAGCACAACTGCGGGAACTCACACTACTGGGGTCTTATAGAGACCAAAGCCCCTTCCCTAAGAAAAGTGCCCAACTCCGTGGATGACCCATTCTTCTTTCTCTCCACTACTCCGAGAGCGCACATGAAAAGACAGAAATCACGCCTAGGGAAAGAGAGACTACAGTTTGAACCCCAAAAGCGCATCTGCTTGCTCCCATTTCGGCGCCAGAGCCGGCGGCTCCCAGGGCTGCAGGCTGTCGCGCTGCCAGGGGACAGACAGATCACCAAAGCTGGTCTTGCCGTGGCCGGCAGTGAGGGGCTTCAGAAGTCCTCGCCGCCGCCCTGGTAACCGGTTGGTATTCCCCATCCCAAACGCGCTTGCACCCTTGCTTTCCTTTTCCCCTCATCTAGGCTACTCCGAAGTCTGTTTCCCTTCCCTGTCCCTAGTCCGCGGCGGCTACTCTGCTCACCGGCAGTGTCGGTCTCCTCTGGGTCGCTCCGGGGGCTGGGGAGGGGGGTAGTTCCAACCTGCAGAGCCGATGCCCGCCGCACGCTCCAACGGCCCTGGGCAGTCTGGTTCCCCAGCGCTCCCAGGACTCAGTCTCACCAGCTCCTACGGACTTCGCGCAGCATCCCCTCCGTGTCGCTGGGGTGCCCCGGGTGGCGAGAAGCCAAGGTGCAGCACGGGAGGATAGCACCCAGTTCCTTCCTGCGAATTTTCCCCGCCAGCTCCTGTTTTCCCTCTCGCCCGGCGGCCCGCGACTCCCAAGTCCCGCCACTGCGACCACCCGGACTTACCGCGGGCGCCAAGCCGCCACCGGGTCTGCTCGGTACAAGGCGGAGCCACGAAGCCCTTCGCTGCAGGGCAGCCTCCCGCGCCCGCCACCAGCACGCGGCCCCCGCCCCACCCCCGTCCACCCCCCAGTTCGTCCGCTCCGCCGGGGCGGTCGGGACTTACCTCCGGGACAAGGTGACCCGGCTGGTGCGCCCAAGCGGCCGCCCGCGAGTCTCCGGAGCCAGCGAGCGTGCGGGGCGCAGGGCGGTGCGGCGCCCGCCTCTGCTCCTCAGCTCCCAAGCTCTCTCCTTCTCTGCCCTCCCCTTCGCTCCCCTCGGCGCTGCTTCGCTCCTCTCCCCACGCCGCTCCCCGCCCAGTGCTCGCCGCCAACGCCCCCGGCTGCCCCGCGCGTATGGGAGCTCCGGGAGCCGGCAACAGCGGCAGCCCGGGCGGTGGGGAGTCCGGAGCGGCTGGGGCGCCGGGGCGGAGTCGAGTCCTCTGGGCCCGGGAGGAAAGAAAAGGGTGCGAGGAGACTCCAGTGGCGTGTTGGGCGCGGGGCGCCCGGGGGCGCGCCGCTCTGCTTGCCTTGTCTGGCGACGCGCGTGCGAGAGGAGGCAGCCTTGGGGCCCTGGGGAGGAGGGCAGCTAGGAGGAGGAAAAGGGAGCGGCCCGGCTCTAAGGAGGCTGCCAACTTTGCCCTAGGCCAGCGGGGCCCTCCCGGGTGTTAGCGTCTGGTGGGTGGCCCGGGGCCAGTGTCTGGAAATTGAGGGTGACAGAGGCTGGGGGAGGGGGACAGACACTGGGGACTAGGAGGACAGGAATTTGCAGCCTGACTCCGGGAAGCGTTGTCTCCCCTCGGTCCTAAAGGCCTCCCCAGGCTTCAATTCGGTTTTGAGGTTCATGACAACTCACTGTGAGGGTCAGGCGAATTTGTTCAAGTCCTGACCAGCTAAGCCATTGATCGAGGAGAAAGCAGGCGGAGAGCGGATACTGGAGACCCCTAAGCTCCGAACCAACCAGTTGTTAGCTCAAGAAGGGCCCACAGTAATTGCAACTGAAAGGAAACCAGGGCGGCAGCGGTGGGGGCGGGGGTATAATGATGGCAGAAGAGTAGGTAGTGGGGAGCCTAGGGAAGGCCGCCTATCAAGACAGGCTGAATTTCAAACGTCGGTGAAGGCCGGAGGGCGAGAAAGAGGTGTTTTCATTTTAGATTTTCTTGAGAAGTAACTATGAAAGAAAGATCCGCCAGAAAGAGGGTCAAAAGTTATTTAGAATAAAATCTGTGCGCCCCTCTTTCAACACCAGGTGGAGACCCGCCGCGCGTTCCAATCCTGCCAACCCAGGCTCGCGCCCTGGTGGTCAGGCTGAATACGTTCCAGGATTCCATGTTTCTGTAGTTCTATGTGCAGAGCAGAGCTCTCCCTTCTGCCTGAAAAGCCTTTGCTCATGAGAAGGCGCTGCGTCTTGCCTTAGGTCTTCACTGTTGGGGTTGCCACAAGGTAGAGGTTGAAGGGAATGTGGGGCTGTACTGCGTTCCCTTTGTAGGAACCTCCCCTTTGCGTCCCTTTCTGTAGAACATCAGCTCCTCCAAAACAATACTAAAATGTAGAGTGCAGCCAGAAGGAGGCATTTGGGAGGAGGAGGAGGAGGAGGTCAGGGGAACCTGCCATACTTCTACAGTTCTTTGCTTGGGAACATTTAAGTTCGTCTTTGCACCTGAATAACACTCCCATCACCTTCCTCTGTAGCATCTAGACACTCCTGGGGTTTCCACCTCTGAACTACAGAGATGCAAGGCAGTGGTCTGGAACACTCTGAGAAAGTATATTGTGCATTTCTCCCATCTAATAGGAAAAACAGTTTACCGTCTTAAAGCAGTTTACCATTTCTAGGTCCTTTTCTAAACAGAACATATTCTCATTGGAACTGCAAGGGAAAGCAGATTTTGTTAGATCCATTTGAGTTGGAGAATCAGTATTCCTGATTATCAGATGAAGAAAGGGATGTTTTAAAAGGCCCACTGAGCTTCCCCACAGCCATCCAATATGCAGGAGTAGCCCCAAAGTCAGCAAAGACAGGTTCCCTACCTCTAGCCAAGGCTTTTTTTTTTTTTTTTTTTTTTTGGTGCACCTTTGGGTTGGCTTTGGAGGCGGATTTTATTTTGCCAAGAGAACACCTGCCTGGGTAAATGCCAGGGCTTGCTTTTACCTCTAGGGTATTGTTTGAATTTTAAATTGGATTTTTCCTAATATAGCAGGCAAACACCCTGTGGAGTGCATCATAAAACATGACCACAGTTACCTGCTGGTTCTCCTCCCTCCCAAAGTGAGTGGAATAGAAGTTAAAGAAAGAAAATGCCTTTGCAGTTACTTCCAGTAACATATCTTCATGTCCTAGTTCTTTGAAAGTGTTCTGCTGGATGCTTTGGAACTCTATACCAGCCCTTCCAGGGAATGTTGAGTATGGACACACATAGTGTGTGTGTGTGTGTGTGTGTGTGTGTGTGTCTGCATATATATATAATGCATATGTATATATATATATTTTTAAGTGGGTTGTACTTCCTAAAAAGATTTCTCCAGTTTACTTCTTTTAATCTACCTCACCCAATTTAGCATTTAAACATTCACATTTTATTTTTCTATTGTGGAACATACAACTTCTCTCCCACAGTTGAAGTTGCTGCATTTTATGTTCGTTCAACTCTTTGCTTAGGCACATCCCAAATATTGAGCAAATGTGTTGGATTGTTATTGAAGAAAAAAAAACACATTGGATTATATTGTCATAAAAATGATGTCCACTGAAGAAAGAGGGTAGCAGCACACAGGGTCAGTTTCTTAATATCCTAGTTGTTTGAATGAAAAATGAAAAAAAAAATAGAACGTGGTGTACACTTAAATTTCTTCTTTTCTTAATTATTATTTCTCCTGTTATACTCATTTAGCCTTGAGATCTCAAATTATCGGTTGACTTTTCTTCACAGCAACACACACACACACACACACAGAGTTTAGTGTTTTTGTAACACAAATGACCTTACATTTCATTGCAAAAGAAATTTAATTTGGGGGGTGCAGGGAATCATGTGTAAATAGAGGGAAGTCACCTGTTCTTGACAGATGTAACTGCTCAGGGAAGAGATCCTGAGTTCCTGGTAGGCCTCAGTTGATCTGCAATGGGAGCAGCACCCACAGGCCAGTTTCTCTTAAATGCAGAACTCTAGTTGTTGCTCAGAATGTGATCGTAACTATTTTGCTATGATATAGCATTGAAATAAAGGCTTTCAAGAAAGTCAATGAAGAGCTGTCACATATCAGGCAGCAATAGGACACAGTAGAAATTGCCAAATCTCCAGGAAATTGGCTAACCTTCTCAACAATGCTTATCTCTCAGAAGAGATTACAGAACTCTCAGAGCTGAGAGAGGTCAGAGGGGCCAATTCCTGTGTTGTGAGAAACTGTCATTCAGGCACCAGCAAGCTGTCAAGCTTTTGGCCAACTTTCAGAGTACTCTGCTTCATGTCCAGAGATAGGAGACGTGATAAGAGAAACAACAGATTTGAGAGGTTTTCAAATCGGAAATATTCCTCAACATATTTTGAACTAAAAAGCTTTAGACTGTGGAGTTATTGGAAGCACGAGGATGCCATAGTGTGTGGGGCTCAACAGTGCCCTTTAAGAAACCGTCTGTATGTCACAGGTAAAAAAGGCTCAGCCATAGATTAAAAGAAAAAAATCAGTACCCAATTCAAAAGCTGTGCGTTAATCTATTTTTTTCCTCCCCCTCCCCACTCCCCCAAAATATTATTAAACTGTTTGGCTAAAGTCAATGATTTCCAAGAATTGAAAATCTGAGCTGTAAAGTTGAATCTTATTGACTTAGAAGGGTATGAAGATGTCCTTCGCAATGTTCAATATAGACGTGATAGGGGAGGCTATAAGAAAAAGGTGAATTGTTATTAAAAAAAACTCAAAACCTAAAATAAGTCTGAAAAAAATGTTGACATGAATTCAGAACAGAATAAAAAAATGCAATCAAATGTCAGAATGGTAGAGCGGGATGGGAACTTGATAATCACTTAGTTCCTCTCTTAGATGTTATGCATGACGAAACAGTTCCAGAGGGGGTGGGCAGAGGAGAAGCTAATTCTAGGTCCAGTCTACTGACTTCTAGCAATCTAGCCTCTGCCTCCATTATATCCCTTTGGAAAGAGTCAAGAAAAAGAGAAAAAAAAACAATATATTTTAAGTAACCTCTATATGTGCCAGTATATCAGCTATCTATTGCTTGCATAACAAAGTACACAAAAACTCATGGTTTAAAATGATAACCATTTATTTGTTCATGGTTCTGAAGGTTGCAAATTAGGGATAAGCCAGCTGAGGTCAGCTGCCTTTGCTGTGCATACTATATCTAGGCCCACTTGTGCATTTGCAGTCAGCTGGCTGTCAGGGGCCTTATCATATGCCTGGGGGTTGTGGGTGGCTGTGGGTCTCTCCTCAGAAGTCTCACCCAGAGTTCTTTACAACATGCTGGCAGCAAGGGAAGGCAAGTCTCCATGCTCTCCAGGCTGGCATCACATTGTCTTATTGACCGAAACAGTAAGGGCCCCCTCCCAGATTTAGAAGATGGGGAAACAACCTCAACTTTTTAATGGACATAACCATAAAATTGCATTGTAAATAGAGGAATGAAAAGAAATCATGTCCATTTTTGCAATTGACCACATCTGGCAATGAGATAAATTCTTCAGTTATGTAACCTTATCCAATCTTGATCAGAGCTCTGTGGGGCCAGCAGGGATGATCCCAAGGAATTAGGAAGCTAAGTTTAGGGACTGAGTAGTTCATCTCTCTCCACATAGCTAAGGAGTGATGATTGGGACTCAATCCGGGCCTGTCTTCAAATTCCCTAATATCCAACATTAACAGAGTGTGTCTGTCAGGAGTTAGCTAAATGCTCACTGGGATGGTGAGAAGCTCAGACCTTGGAGCCAGGCAAACCTGGGCTCAAAATAATCATCTGCCACTTTCTATTATTCTATCTTGACTGATAGAGCTGAGCTTCCTCATATCTAAAATGAGCATGGTTATAATATCTGCTGCCTGGCATTATACAAGGCAAGGGTGTGTTCAGAGTGAGCAGCCTGTTTTTCTGAGCAGAGTCGACTGGTTATTATTCTTAAAGACAGGGGTAGCTGGGTGCATTTTCTAAGGAAGAAGAGAGAAATGGCACCTTCTAGACCTTTGGCACAAAGTGGATGCTGACACTGAGTGTCTCCAGAGTATAAGAATCCTCAGAGTATAAGAGAGGTGACTTGACATTTCTCTTCCATCTAAGGATCTTCTTATGTCAAGGGGACAGAGGCTGCATGTAGCAGTCATTCTTATGTCATCTCAAGATACCCAGCTCCCCTTGACCAGTTCCATGTTCCACCCCCAGATTCTCTGCCCTTTGCTGCTAATGGTTTTCATCTGCAGGTGGCCTTGGTATAACTCTCATTCCTGGGACTGCTTTAGTTTCTCTTAACAACAGCATAAAAACATGGGCTCCCTGTTCCACTCAGCTCTAACCTTTAAATCTAGAGGCTGGAGAGATACTTGGGCATATCTAGCATAGCAGGAAAACATGTCATGGTATGGTGGGAAAGACATGGGCTTTGGACTTAAAGGTCTAGAGCTGAGTCAAACTATGAGGATGAACTCCAGCTTACCCATCCTTTTTATTTGGTTGAAATTCAGCAAACTCCTTGACTTCTAGAACATCAGTCATCAGTTTCTCCAGCTATAGGATGGTCCAGGATGGTCATAATGGCATTGACCTTTGAGGTCTATTCCAGAAACCTGCCAACAATGAGCATTCGGAATAGGAGCTGTGGTTGTGATGGGAACAGGGCTCAGGGCTACTTGAAAGGAAATCCTTCAAGGTCTCTCTCTTCCCTCAAGACCTGTTAGAGACAAAATAGCAGATTTTGTTAATGTTCTCTTGGTGTCTTTTTGTTTATCCTCAACTGGGATTTTGTTTTTTCTGTTGAGTTCACAATTTCCCAGACCTTAACTGGATAGGGTTTGTCACACCTCAGGACAGCATAGGTGTTAAAATATCCAGAAAGAAATTGACACATGGCTTCTCCTGAAAGCAGAACCATTCTGCAGGAAAATAATCCCAGGAAGAAGGAATGAAGGTCCATAGGATGGTCAGCTGGGAGGGAGAGGAAGCCAGTACAAAGAGGAATCCCTATTCTGGCCTCCACCATGCCCTGGGAACATCCACTAAATGAGAGTGTTTCTCAGAATCACTCAGCCAAGGGATAAACAACTATTGTCTCTTTTGTCATAACTGAGGAGATGTTAACAAACCCACTTTTCTAGGTGTGTCAAACAGGTCTCTGGTATAAGAGAGCTAACCAGAAATCTGGGAAATTCTGTCATGTATTACTTTGTGAAATTCCTGTGTCATCCAGTCCTCTATTAAAGATTTGCATTCTGGGTTGGGGATGTAGCTCAGTGGTAGAGCATTTGCCTAGCAGGCAAGAGGCCATGGGTTTGATCTTGGGCACCACAAAGAAAATAAATATATATATTCTGCTTCAAGGCTTTAGGTGTTGTTATAGTTTAGATATGAGGTGTTCCCTAAAAGCTTAAGTGTGAGACAGTGCAGGAATTTTCAGAGGTAAAATGATTCAATTTTGAAATATTTAATCTAATCAATGGATTAGTCCACTGATATAGATGAACTAAGTGGTCACTATAGGCAGGTAGGGGGTGATTAGAGGATGGAGGTCACTGGGAGTTTATCTTTGGGGTTTATATTTTGTCCCTGTTGAGCAGAGCTCTCTCTGCTTCCTGGTTGCCATGTCTTGAGCTGCCTTCCTACACCATGCCCTTCTACATCATCGGGGGCCCAGAGCTTTGGAGTTGGCCAACCACAGACTGAACTTCCGAAACTGTGAACTAAAATAAACTTTTCCTCCTCTACATTGTTCTTGCCAGGTGTTTTAGTTACCATGATAAAAAATAAAAATAAAAAAAATGACTGAAGCAGGTGTCAAGTTGATCTTTTCTGTAAGTGTCCCTTTATTGACACTGGGCTACATGGCCACTCAACATCTTGTAGGGTATACCACATAAACACAAAGGGAAGAAGTTTTGTTTATGAAGTCCCATTGTGGTGGACCCCAGACCTTTACCAACAAATCATCCCTCATGAATCAAGCAGTCACAAATCGGGTAAGAAACAGCAAAGTTCAAGTGCCCCCATTTTTGCTCTGTACAAACATTATGCATTCTTCCCTCTGTCATTCTGCTTGGTTTGAGCCTACAGCTATTCTGCTGGCTCCCAACCTGGATGATCCATGTCTTCTTCCTAGATTGTCACTTGGCCTGGTTGCAGGTTTGTCCTCACATTCTCTTGAACATTTCTGGCTACTGCTTTAGATAACTGATTACACCCAGCCTCCAGCACCCTGTTCCTGTATCACCAGTGTGGCCAGTCCTCTTAGGCCTCAAACAACTGCTCACCCCTGCTCTGCCCTGGCAGACAACTTCTCTTTGAATTTCATCTGGTTAATGATCTCTATAATGGAGCTAATTATTCCATAATATGTGCCATATCGTAATCATTTTGTATCCTTGAGAAAATTTTGTTTTAACTGAAAGTGGAAACTGATTGTTCCCAGAATGTGCAGAATGTGCTCAAAAACATTCTTCAAAAAATAGGTTCAGATATACATTTCAATCCACACACCAAAGTAGAGCAATGCGCTTCATCACTAAAATGAAATAAGACCATGTTTCCCTTGCCGTGTAAAAGAACCGCATGCACTGTGATAGCTCTAACATGATGAAAAACTGAGAGGTTGAGACTCTTGAAAACATTGTCAGTGCAGAACTCACCCTTAAAACATGTCATTAATTATTAGCGTGATTTCTGACATTTTCTAAGAGGGCTATGAATAAGTTTTTGGCTCAAGAAAATGTATATCTTGCTGCATTTGCTTTTTTTTTTTTTCTGTGAGGGGGAAAAAAAAAGTTTTATTGCAAAAATAACCACTTCTGTAATTTTGCAGGATGTGAAACTGGAAGGAAAAATCACAAAGGTAAGCGATTTCATTTTTGTGATTCCCAGTTTATCATTCATATTTTAAGAAAAGAATGCCTCTTAAACAAAGGAACTTAAGCAAGTGCCTGAACTCAACTGCAGCTTTCCCACTCTGTCTCCCTGACTTGTGTTCCCAGACATTGTTGTGCAAATCAGCACCAGCTCACAAAGAACCCTGGCTGAGGGATCCACAGCTGGCCTGACAGTGGTCCCTCCAGGGGCCCCCGGTAAGTGGTTTGGGCACCCAGGTCTCAAGAAGGTCACGTCTCATAGCAGGAGCCAAGCTTGGCCAGGTGGGATCTAATCAGTTTGGGGAATACAGGACAAACATGCTCCAGTGGTAGCAGATAGGAAAGAGTCCCTTCAATTTAAGGACCCCCTAAAAATTTCCACATCATGTACAACCACAAGAATAGGATCCTAATTAGTATGAATTATACTCCATGTACAATATGCTAACACACACCCTACTGTCATGTAGAACAAATTAAAAATAAAAATAAATTAAAAATTCCAAACTCTTCAAAAGAGGGTTCACCAGTAAAGGTCTACCTTGTTAGATGTGCTCAAATCTTGTTCCCAACCAAAGTCATGGAAGGAATCGCAAAACAAAGTGGTTCAACAAAGAATGGAGAAGCTATGGTGGAAGCCCAGTGAGTCCACACAGCACTGGAAGGCCAAGTCACCAGATACATCCTTTCCTTTCCTGGGCTTCTGCCAGCATTTGTGGGATCTCCTACTGGGCAGGGAGTAAGTGGGGACTGGTGAGCCTGGCAAGTATGGCTCTGCCTGCAGGAACAAGTGAAGAGCAGTGACTATTCAGACTGATGATTCCTCTGCAGGGGAGATGTAAGGGTCTCAATGGAGTAGAGAGGGAAGGTGTAATCAAGACAACTGAGACTCCGGATGAGGAGCAGGTACTTTTGACCTGTGGGCACTTCTTATGCACCCTGGGAAGTGCGAGAAGATAGTGCTCTTAGAGGATGTGGCTTTTGTGGGTTCTTCTGTCTGAAGAAACACAGAGCCCTGGAGTGTAGGTTGTATGAGTTAAGGTGGAAAGGTAGGCGATGATCCAATCACTAGAGGTCTCTTGTTAGATTTAAAGTGGTTGAACCTCATGCTGGACCATAATTTTGACTAGAAGAATAATGGAATTGGATCTATGTAGGTAAGTTTTGATAAGTCTTCCACAGACAGCACAGAAAGATTCGAATCACTTTCAGATTGTTGTGACAGCTTCAAAGCAATCAAATACTATTAACCACACCAGTGCTTCTCCTGCACTTTGTAGTATGCTTTTCTTACAAAAACACCTGCAAATAATGACTGTGGCCAGGGCAACCTCTGGAATCCCATTACTCCTTCTGGACTCTCAGAGGGATGCTTTTCCACTCCTCCTTGTCTGCCCCACCCTAGGTGCATGTCTATTCCATGTACCTGCAGGCCCATCTCCAACACTGCCACTTCCTCCTTAAACAAGAGTGGGGCCTTGCCCTTCTTTCAGAAAGGGAGTCACCTTCTTTCTCTGTGTGTCCTACCACCTTGCGCCTGGAACACAGTTGCACAGACAACCATGGAGTGAATATATATAATGGGGTCTCATGAGATTACGATGGAGCTAAAAAGTCTGCATCACCTGCAATGTGTTTGTGTTTCACACTGTTATTCCAGAAAAGTGAAAACAATTTTTACAGTTTACAATTATATTAAGCTAAGGTTCATTTATGATTAAAGGAAGAAAAACATTTTAAAATCAATTTATTGTAACCTAAGTGTAGTTTTAAGTCTTCAGTAGCATACGGTGAGGTCCTGGTTCTTCACATTCACTCACCACTCACTCACACCCAGAGCTACTCTCAGTCCTTCAAGAGCCATTCATGGCCAACACCTGTGAGGGTTACTCTCAGTGGTCAACTTGATTAGATTCACAGATCCCTAGGAAATTAGTGAGGCACACTTCTGGGTGGTCCTCTGAGGGTGATTCCAAAGATTATTGACACGTGAGATGGCAAACTGAGCGGGGAGACCTGCCCTGAGCATGGGAGGAACCAACCAATAGGCTGGGGGGTGTGGACAGAGCAAAAGGGCAAAAAGGGAAAGCAGAAGGTAAAAGCCTGCAGAGCAGGCAAACTCAGTTCTCCTTGAGCAGGTTCATCTGTCGCTGCGGCATCGCCCCTGAACTTCAATCTCCAACTTCTGCAGTCTTATAATGCGAACTCACACAAACTAATCTCTGGGGAGTTTCCAGGCCTTCAGCCTTGGAACTGGGGTTGCACCATTGGTCTCTGTTTTTCTGAGGTGTTCAGCTTCTTGGATTCAACTACTGGTTTCCCTGGTTCTCCAGCCATTGTGGGATTATGTAGCTTCTGATCATGTAAGTCAATCTAATCTAACCTCTTCCATAATTATATATATATATATATCACACACACACTCACACACACACACATTCTATTGGCCATGTTCCTCAAAAGAATCTTAATGCCGTGCCCTACACAGGTGTACCATTTTTAATCTTTCATATTTTTCTATACCTTTTCTATGTTTAGATACACAGATATTTAATGTTCTGTTACACTTGCTGAAATTAGTCAGCACAGTAACTTGCTATACAAGTTTGTAATACAGGAGCAACAGGATCTACCATATAGCCTGGATGTGTACTAAGCTATACCACCTAGATGTGTGTAAATACAGTCTATGATATTCAGACAATGTTGAAATCACTAACAAGTCATTCCTTAGACACCTCAAAAATTTTCTCTTCAGGGTCATTAAGTGATGAACACCTGTATATTCATCTCTCCCATACTCTCACTGATGGGAAACGTTGGAGTGTCAGGACTACACGTGTGCATGTGTTTGTGCATCCTGTAGGCACAGCAGCTGTGTCCCTTCCCTGCCACCCCCTCTTAGCCCCACTTTCCCAAGCCAGCAGTCATTTGTGCTCAGCCGGTGCAGTCTGAGGGGCCTCTCTCTGGAATTTCCTCTGATTGCATCTCCTGGCTTCCTTACCCTCCAGCCATTCCAGATCAACTCCACCTGCTGCTTCCCTGCTGAACAAAGAAGACACTAAAATGAAAAGGTCAGAATTAGTGGAGCAGCAGGGAGTGTTTCAAGGTGACCAAGCAGGCTGACCCTTCATGTTGAGTGGATTAGAAGCTTGAAGGAGTGACACCAACAAGAGCCACTCAAGGAGGAAAAGGACCCTTGTGTCTTGCCATTATTGTAGTTTGTCACCATCTTCAGGCCCATGACTTCTCATTGTCCTATAAATAGCATGTTAGCCACAACCAAAATAGCAAAATAAGAATGATCTAATTTGTACTCTCATTTTAACAGAAGGCTCTGGTGGTGCTCTCCTCGCAGCCTTGTGCTCCCCTCTTTGATGGGACAGGTCAGAGCTGAGGCAGCACATATTGTCCAGAAATATGGGGGCTGGCCATGTGTGTGGGGTCCTTTCACTCTGCCCTCTGCTGCAGCTACCCTGAGCCAGTTTTTCCCCTTCCCTCCCCTCCATTCCCCTTCCTTTCTCTCCCTTCCCCTCCTCTCCACTTCATTTCACTTCACTTCCTCTCCTGTCCAAGGCCCCACATCCTGCACTTATAGGAAGAGTAATTAATCAATATATGCAGGAAATGTGGGACAGCTCAGTGCTCAGGACACCTTAGTTTTCAGTGTGCACACATTTGCTATTTATGGTGGATAAGAAGTCCTGGTGACAGTGGAATGGGGAGGGGAGTGTCCCAGGTCTCAGACCTGCCCAGTGTTCAGAGAGCTGCCCTCTGTTTGGGCCCAGTATTTAAGGGGGCTTCCCTATATTTGCCATCATAAGAGATAGAGAAATGATTCCAGAGGTCTTGTTCACTCATTTGCATACAAGGTCACAAGATCTCCCCAGGAGCTTGTATGGTATTCAGGAGTTGCAGAACTCACACTCACAAAATGGGTGAGCTAGCTGAAACATGCCCTGCTCTAAAGCCCCATTCCCCATTCCATTTGTCCTTCCACTCTCTAACAACTGACTTACTACTCACTTGCCATTTTCCTTGGTCCTTGGACTTGACACTGTGTTCCTGACCCACACCTCAGTTTATCCCAACAGCAATTCTGGGGCTTGACCAACTGTCCTGCCCTGGAAAACACCCTGGGCTGGGAACAGGACCCTTGTTCTTACATGGCCCATATGTAGAAAGTAACAGAAATGATATTTGCAACAGGCCCCTGATTCCTAGCTTTTCTCCTATTCACAGCTGAAGTCTGGACCTCATCTTTCCTCTGCACTCACTGACCTTGGAGAGCTCCATCTGTGGGCTGTGCGTAAGAGGGAACAGATGACAATTCCCAGGACAGTTGACTCCACACTGGCATTCAGAGAGCTGACTGGATGGGTGGTCATGTGCACAGTCTGTTCTACAGTGTTCATTCTCTGAGAGCGAAGCATTTCCTGGGACGTGTAAACCAGGGGCACAATGTAGATTCTAGGCCTAGGAAGCACCCATCCCTTCTGAGAGTCCTATACTTCTTCTGCATGCTCAGTGGTCACTTCTTTAATAGAAAGAGCCATTCATTTTTACAGAAAGTAAGGGAAGGAGAGAGAAAGGGAAGGAGGGAAGGAAGGAAGGAAGGAAGGAAGGAAGGGGGGAAGGAAAGAGAGAAAGAGAAAAATCAGAGCAAGGAGAAAGATAAAATGTCTTGACAGCTTAGCTCCTGAAGCATGGCCCTAAAATGTTAAGGAAGGAAATATGCAATCAAACCTGCTTATACTCCCAATATGGGAAGTGGCAACTTCAACCATTTGTCAGTTTTTATATCTGCCAAATGGAGATGCTAATTTTCAGATTTTACCTAACACCTAAGGGCATTGGGAGAATGAATGAGCTTGCATTTCTGCAAAGCACTCACGTGATGGAAGGTGCTATGTCAATAGCTGGAAGAAATATAAATAGTAAGAGCTGCATATTCACGATGCTTGGGGTGTCCCTTTCTGGTGATATATTGACTCAAAATAAATTCTGCTCAAGTGGATGAGTGTTTGGAATTGCTCCAAGCAGCAGTGAATGATACCTTTCCACTAAGCATGGGCGTAGATTGCACTTTCACGGAGCCATTCCGGTTGATATTTTCTGGCTCTGTCCCCAGCTTTTTGGTGACAGCTCTGAGCGTGTCCAGGCCTATGAACCACATTCAGCACCTGACAAGGTAGGGGAAGCATCACTGCCAGTGTCTACACAATGGAGTGGATGCAAAAGAGGTTAAGTATGGTTCTAAAGCCACTCACTTAGACAGGGTCATAACCTGGAGTAGTCATTTGCCCCCTACTTCTTTTAAAGAATAACCGACTTCCTCAGCCCTAATGTTAGGATCAAGGGGAGTTGGAAATATTTGCTCATCTTGTTTGTCTCATTCTTGTCTTTATGGACTTTTATTTCACACTCTCATACTCAAAAAGATCCTCAGAAAATGATCCTTGGTTCCATGTTTTATCTGTTCACAGCAAATCATTTCAACATGGACCCTGAATGACCCTAAAATACATTTCCCAGGACAGCGACAAGCACCCTTCCTTAGCGTCTTCAGAGGGCTGCCATTCTTTGTCATACTAGTCTTTCTTATGTATAACATGAGGCCCTTTTCTTGTTCATTAAGTTGTTTATTCTAGTTCTACAGACATTGAATCATTGGTTAATCTCCTCTTGAGGCTAAAACTTCTAATTCTGTCAGTTGTCCTTTCAAAACTCATTTTCCAGTCTTTATCAATCTCACTGTACATGTGGAGATAGCCTCCCAGTCCTGCATACCTTCTGATGAGGTTATGGGGCTCAAGGGTGGAGGATGCTTGGCTCTGGCTCTGTCTGGGGCCATCAGTATAGTGAATCCTGGCAGTCTGTACCTAGATGTCCTCTGAGTCTCTCATCTGGCATGTGTTCCCTTCCTGTGGTTTCTTTGTGCTCTTTTCGTAACTCCATTATGTGCATTTTCTTCAGATGACCTGACCACTGGAGCTGTTTGTTACCTCAGAGAGCTGGAAGAGCCTGTGGGCTTGTGTACTCTATGCTGTCCAGTAACCAGTGGCTGACCAGATGCGGCAGGCAGAAGAGCTCCCTGATTTCAAAGCAGAACAATCTCACACGTGTGTGTATTTGAGAATAAAGAGAGACAGAGAGAACAAGGAAAAAGACTAACCCTAGGGAAGTTCTTTAAATTTTTTCTTTTTCTTTTTTAGCCAGAAGCACGCTATCACTGAGCTATATCCACACCTTTTTTATTTTTCATTTTGAGAAAGGATCTTGCTAAGGTGCTGAGGCCGGCCTTGAATTTGCAATCCTCCTGTCTCACCCTCCCAAGTAGCTGAGTTTACAGGAATATACCACTATTTCTGACAAATTAATGTTAATGTAAAAAATGGGACAATGAATGATATTGCTTCATCATAGATGAGTTGAGAGGCTTAAAAAGCATCCTACATGTAGGGTGCTGGTATGAAGGCTGTTGTTAACCTTCAAAATAGTGAACTGATTTGTGCATCACTCTTTGTCCTTTATACTTTTTCTATCAAAGTCTTGGCCCTGAAGGCAGCTAGGGATGTTCCTAGGAGGATTCAATTTCCATCCTGGATATGAGAGGCCCTTCTCCTGCTGTCAGAGGCTGGGTACAGGTGGAAAGACTTTCATACATCAGAAGGATACTGTCCTGAAAAACCTGCATAAGGACATGGAAGGTGGGGGAGTTGCAGCCCATTCCTGAGGTGAAGCACCTCCCTCTGCCAAGGGTCAGCAGAGGATGGCTTCAGCTCCCTGGGGGACGATGAGGCGCTCACCTTTGGACTCAATGGTTAAAACAAAAGTGAAATAATTTCCTCTTCCCTTTGGCTCATTCAGTAAGCAGTACTTTATAATTAGAGGATTTTTCCAGGGAGGGAATGTCAGAAATTTATGACACCAGAGCCTGCTTATTGGATGTCCACACATAAGAGGGAAAAAAAAGGACAAAACACTTAGGGAAATTAGAAGCCATTTAGAAATTAAATCCCCAGGGAATCTTTTGAATTTCAATTTGCTGAGGACAACTGCTATTTTTTTTTTTTTTTTGGCTATATTTTCTTGTCTGCTTCCTTCGCCCCCAGTCAGGCCACACTTTTCCAGAGTTGGCTGAGTAGAGGCTATTTCTGATCAGGAATGCCTGAGCAGTCACGAAACCAAGAAACCAAGAGAGCCTAGAAAAGGTGGATTCCCACTTCACGGAAAACATCCCGCCTTCAGATCTGTAGGCAGGCAAGAGGCTTGGTTCACTCCACATTTAGCAAGTGTAAGATGCCTTCTTAGATGCTACAGGGAATAAAAAGACGATTAAAACACAGCCTCTGTCTGGGGAGGGCTTACAACCCAGGAGTGGGCCTGAAGGAGAAAGAGAAGCAGTTCCAGAGCAAAGAAAGAATGAATTGGGGAGGAATTACAGAGCAGCAGGAGTCTGTGGGTCAAAGGAGGGGAATGTTTTCTGATGTTAAGGCCTGGGGGCCATGCATGACCCTCCCGCCTGGGGTGAGGGGGTGGTCTCCATCCAGTCAGCTGGTTGCCAGGCAACTGAAAGGATCTCCTGAGGTCATTTTCCTTCTCTTGACATAAGAATTTGGTCATTAAGTATTTGGTCTAAAATCTTTAAAACTTCACATATTTTTCTGGGGCTAAGTAGTAAGAACGCTTACCTAGTACCTAGTACAAGGCTCTGGGTTCAATCCCTGACAAAACAAAAATCTATTGCATACTTGCAGGCACTGTGTTTTATTGAATTTTAATTTACCTTTGTGATAAATTTAATTTTTTTTTTATATAAAACATCTTCTCATAGAAAGAAAATTCTATTTTATTACATCAGGAATAGAGAATTTAAGGTTGTAAATCAAGATGTCTTGATTGGCACCTGCCTAGCATGTGCAAGGCACTGGGTTTAATCCCTATCACTGAGGAAGGAAGGAAGGACTGAAGGGAGGGACGGAGGGAGGGAAGGAAGGGCTTTGGTGTTCAAATTCAAGTAGGTGATTAGTTGGTTGTCTGTGGTTTGATTTGGAGAAAGAATTTACCATTATTTTCTCCATCAGGTTTTGAACTAGGACATCACATGTGGATCTTTTTAGATGTAGTGCAGAGGCTGCTCCTCAGGCTCAAAGCTTTCTGGGCAAAGCATTATTCTAAATTAGTTTCTGGGTTCTTTCCTAGCTCCCTTACCATCTGCATGTCTAACAAATTTAGTATTTTTAATGATTATCTGTAATCAGTTTTCTGATTTTAATTTCTAATTGAATGCAGCATCACTATGTTGCATTATTTAGAAAAAATCATTGACTCACTAATTCATATTCTTAATGCATCTCACTCTTTGCAAAAATGTTAGGTTGATTCATTAAACTTTGCTTAATAGATTGAGTTACATAATTAATCATGCAATGGTTTCATATTAAAATAAAAATTAGTAGCTAATTTGGAGGGACCACAAAGATTTCAGGCTTGACTTCCTCCATTGACTGCATGGTGCCTAGTGTTCTGGGGCACCATGCAGTCAAAGGAGGATATAGTGGGGAGGAGTACCAGGGATTGGATTCAGGGGCACTTGACCACAGAACCACTTCCCCAACCCTATTTTGTATTTTATTTAGAGACAGGGTCTCACTGAGTTGCTTAGCACCTCACTTTTGCTGAGGCTGGCTTTGAACTCTCCATCCTCATGCCTCAGCTTCCTGAGCCACTGGTTTCACAGGTGTGAACCACCATGCCTGGAAGCATTCATATTTTTGAAAGCTTATATGTGATGCTCATGTGCCTACAAAGTTGAGAACCTCTGGCAAGAAAGTTCGCACTTGTGGCTCGATTACTCAGTCATTCATTTTTAACAAATATTAATTAACTGCCTTTTTACATGTCAGGCAATTTTTAAAAATGTTTTATTTTTTTTAATAAGTTACACACGACAGTACATTGACCTTGACATATCCTACATTTGAATCAGGGGGATATAATTTCTCATTTTTCTGAGTGTACAGGTTGCAGAATCATATTGGTCATGCAGTCAATGTCAGGCAATTTTGAGCACTAGAAATAAAATATAAACAAGACTGGCTTGGCTCCTGGACTTGAGGACTTGTATTAGGAAATACAGAAAATAATTGCAGGATCAAGTGTTAAGAAGATGATAAAGATAGGGCATTGCATGGTGGGGATGGGGAGAGATTTGGAAGAGATGTCCCACTTAACACTGATAGTCAGAGGTGACCTAGGAGGAGATGGCCTGAGGGCTGAGACTGTGAGGAAGAGGAGCAGACATGTGTTTGTGAGGGAAAGACCAGGCAGAGAGAAGGGAAGGTCTCAAAATCCTGAATCAGACAAGAACTGGGGTTATTTGAAGCACAGAAAATAGGTTGGTGCATCTGGACTATACCAGGCAGAAGAACACTCGCTCAAATGTAGCTGGGAGTGACAGAGTAAGGATTTGAGATGTTACTGTAATCACATGGGAAGTCATAGTTGAGGTGTGGGGTCAGGAAAGGCTCTGGATAGGGCAGGCTTCTCTTCTATCTTAGCTAAGGAGACCACTGGCTGAGGACTGGCTGCTGCTCAGAGAGTGGAGTGTAGGAACTAGGGGGAGGTAGCTGGGAAACAGACCTGTGGCTGCTGTAAAGTCCAAGAGTGAGAGGATGGTAACCCTGTAAGGGTGGGAAGATCATCATAGGAAGCAGAGTTAAGAGCACATTCCAACAGGGGTGGGGAGAATTGGGCAAGGGAAGGAATCTCTTGAGAGTGACTCCTTGGTTTGGGCTAAAGCCACCCAGTGCTGCCCATGTCAACACTGAGGAGCAGGGGAAGGGAGGGCTGTGGAGCTCAGATCAGAGTTGAACCTGGGACATGAGTTCAAGGTGATGGTTCCACATCTAGGCATGTGCTCAGGAAGATAGATGCATTTATAAAATGTAGCCAGAGCTCTGAACCAGTTGAACATGATGAGTATTTATATGCATCAGTATTTACATGCATATACATACCTGTAGCTGATGAATCACCTCAGATAAGAATGAAAAGAGAACTGAGGAGGGCCTGAGGCTGGCTGCTGGAACGTGTCAACATGCCTCTGGGTTGGCAGCAAAGCAGATCTACAAAGGATATGGAATGCAACTGGCCTTTGAGGAGGACAGGGGTTTGCTGTCCTAACAACTAAGGGGACACACACTTGAGAAGTATGAATACCCTAGGTTGAGAGGAAACCCCTGAACTAGGCAAGGTGAAGACCCCAGCTTGCCCATCTCTGCCAGGTGCCATCCCACGTGGCAGTCACGACTCCATATTGACCGAGCAGCTCAAAGGGCCTTGCAGGGGTCGCTGTTGGCGTGAACAGGAGGGAGTTTGGGTGTTCTGTGCTGGGATGGGCCCAGAGAGTGAATGGAGTGGGTGTGCAGAGAGTGGCCTCTATCTGGAAGGAAACCAGGGCATCTCCCAAGAGCAGCCAGAGGCATGCCCTACATAAAGGCAATTATCCCACCTCACTCTGCCCTTGGAAACTGGGTTAGGTGTTGGACTCTTTTCAAGATAAATCAGGAATGAGGCTTGGCAGAAGATTTGGAATGGCAGACAAAGAAGGGATAGCAGCGAAAATTCAGGAGTGAGCACACCAAGGAGGAGCACAATAAGTACACATGGAAACAGTGTGCGTGTGTGTCGTTGCAAGCATGTGAAAGTGCACAGTACCTTGTGAGAGTTTCTGGGTGTGAGCATACATGTGTGTCTCTGTGTGTCTGCCTGTGTATATAAGAATATGTGTGTATAAATGTGCACATTCATGCACTGAAGCAGTAGTCTAAGGCTGAGTCAGCAAGAAGAAGTTTTCTGGTATCATACCACAGGCTCAGTTCTTGCTCTATCCAGGATGCCATTTTTACCAACAGCTGGTACGAGGAAAACATATATTTAGTTAGTTAGACACCAATTTGGGGCATGGGGATACAGGAGTGCATTGCTGATTTTCTTTACAAACTTACAGGATGCTAAATGACTACAAAAGATCAGAAGTTGACCCCAAATTGAGAAGAACAAAATTAGCAGGAGAAAACTGTCCAGTTTTGAAGGGATCCTGATACACTAGAAACAGTGCAGAGAGGTTGCTCAACCCTGAAAGCATGAACATTGGAACATTGTGGGAAGGAATATTGACTTGGGATGCTTAGCTCTAAGAGAGGGAGGAGAAAGAGAACTGGACAAGGATGCTCATGCACCCACTTGACCCAGGGCCCATATCTCTCCCATGTGCCCTGCAGAATCAGAGCTGTTGTGTGTGGAAAAGAGCTCATCAGTGTGAAGGCAAGGCCAAGGGACAGCTCTGAAAACACCAGCAAGGTTGCAGGAGCAGCTCCCAGAATCGTCAGAGGGGGACCCAAGGCTGAGTTCATGACCCGCAACATTCAGGCCCTGTCTGCATTGTAGCATGGTGGAGGGCATCACATGGTAATACAGAGCAAGCTTGCTAGTTTGGGTCTTTCTTCCTCTTCTTATAAAGCCACTAATGACATTATGGGGCCCTGCCCTCAAGACCTGATTTAATCCTAACTACCTCCCAATGGCCCCACTCTAAACACCATAACGTATATGATTAAGTTTTTCCAACACATGAACTTTGGAAGGGCACATTCAGACCATAACGGGTTTGATTTTTCCCACTAACTTAAAAACATTCTGAGATCTGGGACATTTCCCAGGAAACATCATGGAGACATTTGAATACATGCCATTTCTTATCAGACACACTCCATGATTGGTAGAGCAAATAGAAGGTATAGTAACAGAAAAGGATAAGAATGCTAAACCTCATACCTTACCTAGATGGTTAAGATCCTAAAGGCTTCAGTGTGTTTGCTGCCAAAGCAGTGACAGGGGTATGGCTGTTCCAACCCTGTGAGCACATGCAGAAATGTACCAGGTTTCAGAGTTTTAAAAACATAAGAGATATGACCAAAAAAAAAAAAAATGAAAAACACAGGCCACAAAAGAAAAAATAAACAAATTGGACTTCATCTAAATTTAACACTTTTATGCATCAAAAATAACTATTCACAGCAAAAAAAGGCAACCAATCCAAGGAATGAGAGAAAATGTTTACAAATCATATATCTGATAAATGATTAATATTCAGAATATATAAAGAGCTCCTACAACTGAACAACAAGAAAACAATTCAATTTTTAAAATGGATAAAGAAAAACATTTGTCCAAAGAAGATAAGCTTGTAGAAATAAATATATGAGCTTAATTTCTCTAATAATGAGGGAAAAGCAAATCAAAACCATTATGAGGTGCTATTTCATACTGATTTGGTCTGCTATTACAAATAAAACAAAACCTAGAAAATAACACATGTGGGAGAGGATGTGGAGAAATTGAAATTGGAACCCTTATGCTTTATTGGTTCAAATGTAAAATGGTTCAGTTACTATAGAATATGGCATGGCAATTTCTCCTAAAATTAAAAATAGAATCACCTTGACATCTAGCCATTCTACTTCTGATTATATATCCACATTAATTGAAATCTGGGACTTGAACAGATACTTGTGCATTCACAATAGACAAGGTGAAAAGCAAATTAACTAAGTATCCATAAACAGATCAATGAATCAGTAAAATGTGGTATATACACACAATAGAATATTGCATAGCCATGAGAAGGAAGGAAATTGACACATGCTACGACATGTTAGAACCTTTAAGGTATTATGCTAAGTGAAATCAGTCAGATGCAAAATGACAAGTATTATGTGATTCCACTTACGTGAGCTGCATAGGACAGTCAAATTCATAGATAGAATGTAAGGTGGTTACCAGGGGAGGGTTGTAATTTGGGGGGATCGAAGTTAGTATCTGATGGGTACAGAATTTTCATCTGGAAAACTTAAACAGTTGCTGAGATGGATAGTGGTGATGGTTACACAATTTGTGAATGTGTTTAATGTTGCTGAGTTGTAGACTTAAAAGTGATTGAAATGGTAACTTTATGTTATATGTATTTTGGTAGGAAAAAGTAGCATAGGAGCTTCAGAATTTCCAACACATCTTAAAATATGATGTGGCTATTTACTTTTTCTTTCTTTATAAATTTGATTTTCCTTTCCTCTTTGAAACTGTAGTCACAGCCAGGAGATGAACATATCCTGCATTCTCTTTCCCCTGGATACATACATGTATCCTCCCTGTCTTTTGCCATGCCTCATGTCCTGTACTACCTCAGGACTTTGCCATCAAGAAGGTCAGTTCCAGATATGTCTATCAACCTTGGACCCAAAGTATGAGCTATACAAACCTCTTTTATTTATAACTAACCCAGTCTATGGTACTGTGTTTTGGTAGTGGCAACAGAAAATAAACTAATACAAATGGAAAGTGCTGATGGGTTTGGGGTAAGAGAGAAGGAAGTTGCAACTACAGGCAACTGTTTGTATAGAAAGCCAGGAAGTGAGTATGAGGGCTGTTGGGATAAGAAGATGGGACATAGCAGGATGGGGGAGAAATCAGATATAGGATAGCCCTCTTTAGTCTTGCTTTGGGGGAATCTGGCAAGAGAGTTTTACACAAGGTCAACTCTTTAAGATATGAAGAACTGACCTTTTAGAAGGTCATTCCTGCTATAGGGTAAAGGGATTCATTACATGTTAACACACGCTCACACTTGTGAATCTTTCTAGATAGAGTAAAATCAAACCTGAAAAGAAAAACGATACATGTAGCAGAAGCTTATCTTTTGAGAGTTGCAGTGTGTGGGAATCCACATGAAAAATGGGGCACACAACAGTGATTGTCATTCTTAGGGTTGTCATTTTAAGACGATTTAGTTGAGTTCTCTAGAGGAATTTCTTTTATTCATTGCCATTGAAAATGTGAACTTGACAGTCTGATGTGATTCCAAGCGCAGTTCCTGTTTACTTCCAAGCATTTTGCTTTTGTATTGGTTTCTTTACAGAGCATTGGGTAAAGCGAGTAATAGCACTGAGGGTGTGTGGAAAGGCAGGCTTCTCCGAGCCTGTACTGCTTCAAGGGCCCAAGGAGATAACAGAGCAAAGGTGGGAAATGATTAGTTGTTGGAGTTTGAGTTGAAACCCTCTCAGCAGCTGAGGTCTTCTCTCTTCCTCTCATGCTGTGGTTGGGGCTGGTGATCCAGGGATCTTACTCCTTGGAGGACATAAGAGCTCCATAAAGTAGTTGCTGCAGCCCAAAGTACCCTTGTACCAGGAAATGAGCCTGAGATGTCAAGAGCAATGTCAGCCACAACACAGAGCCAGGAGAATGGGTGTTACTGTTCAAGTCTCAGAGGACAAATTGTCCTTAGTGAAGCAAGAATGCCTTTTGGGGGGGGTCCCTCGGACATCCACAATGATGTCATTGTTCTTTGTCTGTTTATCCAGATAGGCAGTTCAGGGACATTGGATGTGGGGCATGGAAGGCAGGACTAGTGACATTCACTCAGCTCAGGGATGGCCTTGCCCACTGTGGATACAGGGATGGGTGGGCAGCTTTGGCTCTACCTTGCCACAGTTAACCATGTCTTCTGGGGAGCAGAATAGTATCAACTGTAATCATGAGCTTCTCCATGATGCTAAAGTTGCCCAAGGGCTGGGAGAGCCATGGTTCACAGTGTTGGGGTACTGCTGAGTCTGAGAGGATCTGTACTCTCATTGATTGACTCCAATCATGAACATGGGCGTCACAGAAGGAGTAGAGACAATGACATGTGGCAATAAACCCCGCTGCACATTCCTCACCCATTGCTTATGGAACATGGAGATGGGTCCTGCTTGATCACGGGCTTCTCATCCTCAGCTTGAAGGAACTCTTACACCTACCATGGGTGGGAGTATACTAGAATGTGTAGTCCATGTAGTCAAGGTCAATGCAGGGGCCATGGATCACTGTGGATTGCTGCTACAAGGGCCTCCACCATGCGACCAGCGCACTGGTTTCATTAAAGAGGTTCTTGGCATAAAAGTTAGCTAGTGAGACCGAAATAAACACACAGACTCAGTTACCTCTTTCTATGACCAGGTCCGAGACGGCTCTCCCTCTGACTCACACCTCGAACCACCCGGTAGGGCAGCAGAGATTACTCAGGGCTAGCAGGAGAGAGAGAGAGAGCACGCCAGGGAGTAGCCTTTTATTGGGGAACAAGAAATCCAGGGGAGAATTCCATCCAATGAAGGTTGAGGGGGGCAGCACTCCAAGGTCAGGGTCAGTGATTGGCCTCAGGGTTAGTGGTCAAGTCACACCCCCACACGGACAGGCTCTTGCACCAGAAGAGGGTCGGGAAAGCTCCGACACAGTTTAGCCAGAGCGCCTCACACCCAAACCGGGAGTTGCCCAGTCACATGTGAGAATGGCTCCCCACAACAAGGGCCCTATCCACATTGTCACTGTTGAAAGCAGCCCTGGTTACTGAGTCCCATGTGCAGCCATTTTTCCATCTTGTGGGAAGCCCCACATTTCCCATACCCCACTGGCCTTCCAGAAAACTAAATGAATGATTGGGTCCTCTGAGGGTTTCACCTCAGTAATAGAACTTCTCTCCTTTTCACATTCACCGAGGCAAGGAACTCCAGGTCTCGCTACCTTCTTGGGAGAGGTAGAGAGAGGGCAAGGAGGTCACTTGCAATCAAAACAAAACATGAGTTAGAATTTTAATAACACTTGGCTCACAGAGTGTTTATCAAGTCTGCTGAGTGTGCAGGATTATTAGTAATAACCTTCCATCACCTCAGCTGCAGAAAGCCCAACGGTGGTCCTGTTAGATTGCTAAGGATGGTTTAGCTACAGAAGGCATTACAGATATAGATGTTCATGCCCACTTTAGCTGCTAAAATGCTGGTTGCCCAGTGGAGATGCGGCCTGACATAGAGAGAAATGGAAAGCAAGGGCACCCATGTAACCCGGCATTTACAGACTTCCAAATTCCCTTTGAAGGCAGTGAGATGGTAAATAGCTTAGTGCTTTGCACATACTTCCCATTAGTGCTTGCAGACTCTCAGTTATTTGTGTACCTGTCTGCCTTATAGTGAGCCATGGGCTGCTGATGGCAGTCCCATCTCTCACAACCTGGCTCAGTAAATGTCTACTAGCTGAATAAACGCAGTATTCATGGATGACTGACTCTGTGATCCCCTTTCACAAACACACAAATCCTCTTAATATAGATGGAGCATAACGTAATTTCTACAAATAATTTATATGCCTATTAACAATATGTAAAAATCTGCCATTGTTCACTCTTCTCTGGATGAAGTAGTAATTCCTCCCTGTATCTCTTGTTTTCTTGGGCAGCATCCTGAATCCTTGATAAGTCATGAACCCAGGTGGCCTGGTTTGGGGTTCTTGGATTTCCCCCAGCAGAACCTCCTAGGTGCTGCTGCCTTTTATGGCCCATCTGGCAAATTCTCCAGGTGAAAGGGCTGGTTCTAATCATTTTCAGACAAAGCCTACTGAGGGGCTGCTTCCAGCATCCCCCAAAGAGAAGCCTGCTGAAGGCAGATGTTCAGCCCTTCACCGCAGAGCAGGAAAACCAGAGTCCTCAGGGCTGAGGAATCTGCATCTGAAAAGGGAACCCACTAGTTCCCCTGAAGCAGCAGTGGGCTAGGATATTTTGAAAATCCTGGTCTTCTGCAATTATGCTAGCAATTTGTTTTGGGGGTAGAAATTGTGACTTAATTCCCTTTACTCCCTTTACACATATCTGTTGAATTAGTTTTGCATTCTGTAGCAGTAGAGTTCTGAGATGGCCCCAGTAGTCCCACTTCCTGATGCTCGCCTTCTCTCAGTCACTCACTCACAGAAATAGGAATGGAAGTGGTGCTGTGTGGGAATCCTGAAGAAATAATTGAAGTCTCTTATTAGGTGGCTTGAAGATGGGGGAGATTATCCAACAGGCCTGAACTGACCACAGGAGTCCTTCAAACTGTCTACATCAGGGTCTCTAGTTTGAAGTAAATGCAACAGGAGACAGATCATCCCCTGAGGTTGGACGGGCCTTGAACTAAGAGGCTGGGCGTGGCTTTTAGAAGTCAAACCAGCTCTTGGGATCAGTTAGGAGTGAGACCTCAGTCCTGGGAATTTAAGAAAATGAAGTCAGCAGGTGACCCAAATAAGCCTGGAAGCAAGTTCCTCCCCTTCACCCTCTGAGACCCTAGCCACACAGTGGATGTCCAGGTTCCCAACCAGCAGAAAGTGAACTAGCAAATGGGTTCTATTTTCACACCCAGTCTGTGGGGATTTATTGAGCACTCTGTTCAATGGATAGAGGTGCTATTCACCAGTTTCTTTCCCCAGGCAATCAGCAACCATCCTAACTGAACATGCTTGAAAACCTAGGAGGAAAAGGAGACCAGTGACAAGTGCTTCTATATTTGTGGAAATATTTGTGCTATAACAGAGCAGAAGATAATGTCCATGAGAGGTGATTTAGGTACTTAGAAAAATGGAATTAAGAGGAGATGGATGAAACACCAAGGTGACTGGTAAACTTTTGGGGAGATTAATGCAGCACTCAGTAGCCCACTTCAGTGCTGGTGGTGCTGTGTGGACATGCCCATCTTACACCCATAGCCTTGAGAATATGATGAAGGAAACAAATGGAATGTTCTAGGAAGTTCCGTCACATCCTGGCCTGACTTGAGGAAAATGCTCCACATAGAGCTAGTAAGGCTTTGTTCCTCTAAGTAAAAACCGCTGCCATGTAGCAGTTAAGACGGTTCACAAATATACCTGGGTGACAACACTAACCCAACCATTGTTGACATTATGTTTTACTCACAATTATAATCACAACTCATTTCCCAAAACATCCTTGATGCATGTGATCCTATTCACACAAATTCCCCGAGAGAATGTTCCTACTGAAAGCTGCATTTGTGGTCTAGGTCCTTAAGGCTCAGTAAGTCATTTAACCACAGCTGTTATGATGGAGAAATGGGCTCAAGTCTTTAGAATCCTGGCATCACTTTCTAATACTCTCCTCTCTGCTGGGCCAGGGTTTCTTGGATAAAAGTTTGGCTCAGCAGAACTGGGCCAACATGCCTGGGAACTTCTCTTCCTCTCTGTGCCTCTCACTAACCCATTAGCCCAAACAGGACAGACGATTTCTTCATTAACATGCCATGAACACAAAGCATATGGACAGAGAGGAAGCCCAGATTGTGACAGTGCACCCAGTTGGTGGGTTTGTTAGTGCCTAACAGATGGAAGAGGCCCTGCCTTCCCACGCAGAGGTAGACAACCACCCAGACATGCCCTGGGTGCACACTGATCGCACAGAGCATCCGCCGTGTGTTCTCTGCAAATCCGTATTGGATTGCAGCTCTCGACAGAGTTGGTTTGCAGTGGTGAACAAATGCCACTTGGACTCACAAAATCAGCTCTGTGAGTTGTTCAAGACTGGCATGAAAAAAGAGAAAAGATTAGGGGAGACATTGTTCAGAGTCACACATGCCACTCTTTTGACTTGAAACATAGGATTAGGTGGCAGGGGACAGGCCACCATTGAGACGTTGTTTTTTATGTCAAAGCAAGAAAAGAAAGAAGAGACATTTTGGAACTTAGTAATTTTCCATACCGTCTTCCTTCATGAATGGTAATGAGCTTCAGAATACTCATGATTGTGTATCTTAAAAGACAGAGTTTTTCTACCCAGATGGGAGTTTTCAATTATTGAGTCCTTGCTTTCAAAGTGCAAGCTATTTCACATGTTTCCTAACTTTCATAGAAAAGCAACCGTCAAGGACGCTAGGTTACTCACACCTGTGTATATGCTGGGGAACACTTAGATCCTAGTTTTCACTCTGGTGAAGAGGAAAAGGTGGATGGGATAGTGGTTCTTCCTTTAAGCAAGGAGACCCCGGTTCTGCTCAGGGATGCAATGGAATCCTGGGAGAAGAAATTCCACGGGCAGGTGCACTAAGAAAAAATCCAGAGTCTTTTCTTAGTCTAGGATTCACAGTCACATCCATCTCTGGGGACCCTGCGCAGCATCACACAGCATAAGGAACATCAAAGGCTTCACTGAGTCCCTGCCCCGGGTAGTGCAGGGACAGAGAGCTGCTTAAACAGTTCCTCAGTGATGAGCAGCACACTGGCCAGATGGTTTCCCCATGTTAGCCACATGGGGCCTTTCCTAATGGGGAAAGACACTATGTTTTCATTCTTTTGTTCTTTCTGTTCTTCAGCTGGCTCATTGAATAGACCACAAGTTTAACACACAGTAGGCAGAAGGAAAGTTGAATCCTGGTACTTTGTGCTGACCTCAGGCAAAGGCTGACCTTTCCCTGTCTCAGTTCTGACATCCATAAAACAGAACATTACATTAAGGGTATTTATGAGAATAATCATTACAGCCACCAAGAGTGGAACTGTATGAAATTACACAGTATATTAAGACTATAATACAGTAGATGATAAAAATAATCATATTTCTCTGTGTTCAGACTTATGACCACACTATGGTCTTCCTTGGTGTGCTCTACTGAGCAATGAACATTACCATTAATTGGTCTTAACTGGAAGTGACATTGGTTCAAAGGATCAGTTGAGAGGAACCCATACTCTACAGATGACTTTGGGGATAAAGATCAACAAGGGACTCATACCTACAACAAGTGGCTTAGCTTTCCTTTGGAGTCTGGAATGGGTAAAAATCAGGAGAAGGGGGTGTAGAATTTTCAACTCCCAAACACCCATTTACATCCAGGCATAGGGATGAGCTACCCTAGCTATTATACAATACCATCATTCCTTGTCTACCCAGCCCATTCCACAAATACCTGTAAGCTTTCTTCTGGTTAAACCTCTCTGGTGTCCTTCAACAGCAGAGCTGGTGAGCAGCCTTGACTCTGCCATGGGGCTTGGAGGAAACACTTCTGAGCTGCTGTGGCAGATTGTATTTTCCAAAGCCTGCTACTCCAGCATGTCCTCTCTCCTCTTGTCTGCATACCTTGGATGTGCCTCCCTTTGAATCTGGGTGGGACTGACGTGATGGGGAGAGGATGCTCTGCAACCTCCAAGGCAAAATCATCAATGATGACAAAGTTTCTGCCTGGATACTTGGTATTACTAGATTTTAGAGCAGCAACCATGCAGAGAGGAAGTCAGTCAGCCACAAGGAGAGGCCATATGTAGGTGGTCCAGATGTAACCTCTGCCAGAGCCCAGACCACAGCCAACTTCAACCAGATAGGTGAAGAAGCCAGTGCACAGGTAAGGCAGATAGCCAGTGACAGGAGGTTTCATCTTCCAGACGTCAAGCCCTACAATCAGATGGGAAATGAGAACAAACTGACCCACCATGCCTGAGCAAATTGTGGATTGGCAAACAACACATGTGGTGTCATTGTATTAAGCAGCTAAGTCTTGAAGAAGTATGTTCTTCAGCAACAATTGGCCAGGACACATGGCCTTGATAAATATATTAAAATGTGAATCACACAGGCATCAACCTTGCCAATCTTTGGAGGACCATGCAAGGCATGAAGGAGATGCTCGTTCTTAGTTTTTGAGTCGATTAATACATAAACTCATTTATAACTGCTCTCTATCACCATCACAGGAAAACGCATGGTTACTACATCTTATTTCCAGCCTCTCCTTCCTGTGGCTATCCCTAAAGGTCATATTGGGACAGAGGCAATATGTATTTCAAGTATGGTGGCTCATAGAACAATAATCATGGACATTATTAAACTCATTGTTTTTCTGCTGTAGTTTGGATCTGGATTATCTCCCAAAGGCTCATGTGTTAAAGGCTTGGTGCACAGTCTGTAGTGCTATGGGGAGGTAGTAGAAGTTTTAAGGGGTGGGGCCAGGTGGGAGGAAGTGAAGTGTTTGGAGGCGTACCCTTGGAGGAGATTGCGAGATGTTAGAATATTTCTCTTTTTTTCTTTTGCTTCTGGTCATGATGAATACGCTTCCTCCACCACTTGCTGCTGACATGATGTACCGTGCTACCACAGGCCCAAAGCAATGAGACCAGTTGTCATGGATTGACACCTCCAAAATTGTGAACCAAAATAAACCCTTCCTCTTAATAAGTTAATTATCTTAAGTTACAGGAATGGAAAGCTGACTCATAGAATATCTAACCAAGAAACTGTGGCAGTATGGTGCTGCTTTTTAAAGACACACATTTCAAAGTAGGGAAATAATATGGGCTTTGGAAATAATCAGAGAAATGGTAACATCTGAGCTGAATCAGCAAGATGGTGGTTTACAACTTCTCCTCTGTCCACCTGTCCCCTTCTCTATAAAATACAAAGCAGTGTTGGTGTAGGGTTAAAAATAACCTGGCATAAGGAAAATTCTCAGCAAGTGGTAGTTACTTTTCTAAACAATAGGTGATTTCAATAAAAATGACTATGGCTCACATTTTTTAATGACAATAAGATGGATATGGCTGTTTTTTTTTTTTTCCTGCAGTGATTTTGTTGTGATACCATTGCCTCAGGAAAAGTAGAGATCTTTTGCTTCCAAGCATGTATTATTTATTTTAGACCATGAAGTAAATCAAGACTCTCTAGTTTTTATCACGATTTCTTACTAAATGTGGTAAAGTCCCAAATTCTTCTGTCCACTAAATATTTCCCAAGTTGTATTTTTTTTTTATGAATGTGGGCAATACGTTTAATAGGTCTATCCTACTTGGTTCCTGTTCAACCTAGTTTTTTTTTTTTTGGAGGGGGGGAAGGTGTTTGCTGGAGTATTCAACATAAGAGAGCTTTACCATTGAGCTATATCCTCAGTTATTTAATTTTTTTTGAAACAGGGTCTTACTAAGTTGCTAAGGATCTAACTTGCAATTCTCCTGCCTTAGCCTCCTGAATCCCTTGGATTACCTGGGGTTTTTAAAGGCCAAACTTGTTGCTATATTCTGCTGGCATCATTTTATCAAAATATTAAATATTTATTTTACAGATGATGAATAGTTTTGAAGATAAAAAATAAAGAGGAAAACAGCTCATTGAATGATCTTAGATGGTTAGTTTTCAAGGTGTGGTTTGCACATTCTACCTCAGAATATTGCAAGCCTCGTTTGACAGAATAGAAGAGCTGTACATTCATGTCGAGGACTGACCCTTTTCTGAGATTGTTCCAAATCAGTGGCCTCAATTCCAAAAAGAGAAGAGACTTGGGAGTTGGTTCCTAATGGTCAGCAAAACCAATTTCCTTTTATGAAATGACCTCACCTCTGCAATGAGAGACACTTGCAGGCTCTGAAATTCCCTCTCACTCTGAAGATGACACATAGCTAGTACTGTTGACCCTCTGCATCTGTGGTTTTCCACATCCGCAAATTCAACCAACCAAAGGTTGAAAATATTCTGACAAAAAAAAAAAAGCATCACTACTGAAAATGCACAGAACTTTTTCTTTATTCCCTGAACAATTGAAGGATAACAACTATTTACATAGCACTTATAATGTATTAGGAACTGTAAGTAATTAGAAATAAGTCAAAGTATGTGGGATATTCTATGCAAATATTCTTCCATTTTATATAAAGAACTTGAGTATCCATGGATTTTGGTACCTGTAGGGATCCTGGAACTAATCCCCCTGGGATAGGGAGAGAGGATGGTAGTTGCTTTATATATCTTGCATTAGGCCTTTGACTAAAAACAATAAAAGTCTCATTTACAGAAGAAAACAGTGTTCACAGGGGAGGAGAACCATATGCTCTAGTGTAGTCAATAAAAGAGGTTGGATTAGAAAGAACAAGGAGATCTGGGGTAAGGATGGCACAGGACATCACTGCTTCCTTGCTGAAGAGCCCAAGGTAGGACACTCTTGATTTGAGGATCCAATGTTCGGTGAGGAACCCTCTCATTTCAGGGAAATTGACAGAAAAGACATTAAAACACCACAAAGAGGCTGGCTAAGCTCTATCCACTAGGACTTGAATGGCCATCTCTGTGTGACCATTGCATTTTGTCTACTCTTTACCTCCTAAAAAGCCAGTGTTGATAATGCTTCTTGAACAGGGCTTTCAAAGTGTGGTTTACACAGCCCATTTCAGAATGTTGAGATTCTCAGTTGACAAAATGAAAAACTCTGTGTTCATGCTGAGGACTGATCCTCTTCTGAGACTGTTCCAAATTAGAGGCCTCAACCCCAAATAAGGACAGCAGGTACAGATAGCAAAGACCCAATCCAGAAGGAGGAGATTCATAATCCCAGACCCATAATCGAAGGCCCTCTTTCCACCTGGATGGTGATGGTGATGTCTGGACTTCAGGCAGTCACCATGGTGGTAAGCAGTAGTTGGTCTGCCAACAGACATTGTCAAATGCCTTCTGTTTGCTTGCCTGTAGAGAGCTGAAAATAATCAAAGAAACATAAACAAACAACATTCCCCAGCATCTTTGGCAGCTAGGAGGCTTCTTCTGATTCAGTCTGGTCAATAAGAGACAAATTTAAAGTCTGCTGAAGACTTTCTGGGAGGAAAATTCTTCCCCAAGGAGTGGAGAGAGGTGAGGTAGGTAGGTGCTATGCTCTTGCTCCCTCTCATTCTACTTCCTGTCTCTGAACAGGCTTCCTGGAGCTGATCTTGAGGCAATAACATATTTGGATGAAAACCCTAAACCTGAGGATGGCATAACAGAAGGATGAAAAGAATCTGGATCATTGGTGACACCATGTCACCTTTGGGGAACTGAACAACCCCTCTCTTACAAATGTCTCATGAAGTGCAATGAACCAGCCTGGTATTCTTTGAACCACTTTCAGTTGTAAATTCTGTCCCTTGCAGTCAAATAGATCCTATTGAATAAGATATGCCTTAGCTAAAGTTTCCCTTTTAGGAATATGTGGAAAGAATCTAGATCTTTCTTCTCATAAAATATGTGTGAGATATAAAACATATGGAAATTCAGCTTATTATCATCTATGGGTAAGCTCTTTTCCTATAGAAAAAAAATAGATGCAGTTGAAAGTATAATTAGCAATAGAAGAATAAAAACAGCCCTATTCACAAAGGTGCATCTGTAATTAGCAACAATATTTTCTTCCTTACATGTCTAATCATTTTGTGAAAAAGTAGAGTACATAGAAGAGATGGCAAACCATTACATAATCCAGGGATTTTTTTTCTTAAATGTCCAGTAAGTAAATATTTTAGTCTTCATCTCAAATATTCAGCTCTGCTGCTATTGAGAACAAAATCAGACACAGACAATACATAAACAGATGAGTTTAGCTGTGTTCCAATGTCATATAATTTATAAAAATAGATGGTAGGCTAGTTGACTGACTCCAGAGATATATTCTAGAAAAGAGAAGTCAACAGACATCTGTCAAGTGTTCGCCATCCTCAAAATTTGTACATAGCAATTCCATAAAATAGACAAGATTCAGACAATAAATAAATCACCCAACATTACCTGCTAGGAAAAGTACAGAACTACACTTCAAAATCAAAGCTCTAAGCATGTAGCACAGTTTTTGTTTATTTTTTGATACTGGAGATTGAACCCAGGAGCACCTTACCACTGAGCAACATCCTCAACCTTTTGCGTTTTTTATGCTGAGCCATTATCTTATTAAGTTGCTCAGGGCCTCATTAATGACTGAGGCTGGCCTTGAACTTGTGATTCTCCAGGTTCAGCCTCCTGAGTTGCTGGGATTATAAGCATGTGCCATGAATCCAGCCTGTGGCATATTTTATGCCTGTTTTGGAGAATTCATGTTCTCTTATTCCTCCAAATGAACTAATTTGACCAATTAAAAAATTTAGAAGTGTGATTTATATTTTAAAAAGATATATTTTTATGTTTGCCTTTTTTCTACATTCCTGCTAACCAAGTGCTCTTCTTGAGGTGAATACTTTTTCTTTCTTTCTTTCTTTTTTCGGTGATGCTGGGGATTATGCCAGGGCCTTGTGCATGTGAGGCAAGCTCTCTACCAATGGAACTATATCCCCAGCCCCACAAGTGCTTTTCTTGAGAACTTTTTTTGTTCTACTGAGGAATTTACAACTGAAAGTGGTTCAAAGAATACCAGACTGGTTCATTGAACTTCATGAGACATTTGTAAGAGAGGGGTTGTTAAGTTCCCCAAAGGTGACATGGTGTCACCAATGTAGGCAGGTGAGGGGGAATGACAGAACTGCATAACTGGTCTGGTTTAAGCAACTGCAAATTTGTATTTGATTGTGGTTTCAAATGTGGTAGAGGTTGTTTCCAATAGTTGTGCAATGCTCAAAGGAAGCATACGTGTGTGTATACCTGCACCCACACCCATGTACACACACACAAACATAGTAGTTAATAGAATGGATAGAGTACTAACTTATTTGGCCAAAACAATACTGGTGAACAGTTATTTGGTTTATTTCCATTTTCGAACTTCTTATTGTACACCTAGCTGCAGCAAAGTCCTTGTGCATGTATTTTTCTTTCCTAGAAAGAGTGGGTAGGCCCCAATCTCCTTCCATGATGCCATATCCATTATATGCCACAGAGACTTGCAGAATTTCAACTTCTCTCTATTTGGGTGTAGACCGGTAGAGGCCAGACATTAATGTTTATCCTAAGTCCTTTTATTAGCTTCTGACTTTATATTCCTGGGCAAAGAATTATAAGCAATATCTCAAATTAATAAACTTTGTTATTTTAATTTTAATTTTATTTTATTTTGTTATTTCTCCCACAAATAAAGTTCACTCCCCTCATCCTTTCCTAAGGATGAAAAAAGAGCAAAAGCAAAGTGTTACTATGAGTACCTGGGGGAATTCACCAGTGATAGAGTCCAGGGCAGGAAGACCTTCATGGGAATGAAAAATTCTTCCCCTGGGGGTGTTCTGCCCCTTCTGGAAATGTGGGTAGATTTGCACAGCTTTCCAGAAATGGTGGAAACAAGCAAGAGACACCTGATGTCTGTCTCTGGAGCTTGCTTCTCCAGCCTAGTTCAGTGTGTGTGTGTGTGCACGTGTGTATATGCATATTTTATTTTGCTTAATAAAAGAAGAAGTGTAGGCTGACTCAATCATGGGGTAATCTACATTTAAAAAAGTTTGCTTCATTTTAATTTCATTTTTATGTATTTTATATGTTTACACACCATGACAAAAAGAAAAATCTGTATGACATGTCTAATCAATGACTGTTAATCAATATTTGAAAGTTTTGCCCATCTAATGGATATTGAGGCTTCACTGTCATTTCCCAGGGTCCATTTTTTTTTCCTTTCTGGGAATTGCTTTGTCATATGCTATGAATTTTTTTTCAGGTAGTGTTATTTTTCTTGATTCATATGGTCAAGCTATGATCCCTTTGCCAATTACATACAGTGTTAGCAATGATCTACTTCACAGTGTTTTTTGTTTTATTTTTTTTCCTTTAGGAAATTTTTATTATTCTGAAGTCAGATTTATCCCTTATTTTGTTTTATTGCTTCTGGATTTTTATGTGTTGTTTACCAGACTTTTCCCACTTCAATCTCAATCTCTCTCTCTCTCTCTCTTTCTCTCTCTCTCTCTCTCATTCTCTCTCTCTCTCTCTCCCCTAAAGCTCCTTCTGTCCCTTCTTCTATCATACAAATTATGCATATATTTGTGTTGTTGATGATCTAGAGAAACACAGAGATTAACATCAAAGCAAAATTAAGTTTTATTGAAAATAATATTGAAATAGAAATGGGTATATTCCAAGATATGGAATCAAGAGGAAAAAATTTGAGGCAAAATTGAAAATGATTACAGAAGATTATTTGAAACAGTAATCTTTGGCTGCAATGATTAATTACAAAAATAACATCAACCCATGGTTGAACAAGCAGGTGCTGAGCAGATGTCATTGTAGAAGTGTTTTTGGCACAAAGTTGTAGTGGCCTTTGAACGAGCTTGTGGTTCTGGCAGTCTCTTGTGATAGTTGCTTTCAGGTGATCCTGCCTGAGAATTCTGTCATAATATCTGGGCCTTATTTATTTATTTTTTGTTAGGTTTGACATAAGTGACTCCATTTTGATTCTGACAACTTTTGCAATCAAACTATCTAACCAAGTGTTTTTTCATTAGTTATTTCAGAATTTATTTTTTATATAATATGAATTAGGAGTATTTTTCTTCAAAATTGTATAGTTTTCTGTTGCTGCCCTAACAAGTTATCAAAAACTTTGTGTCTTAAGCCAATGCAAAGTTACCACTGACAATTCCTGTAGATTAGGAACAAGACTCACTGGAGAAGTCTCACATAAATCTCACTGGACTAAAGTTAAAGTGTTGGCAGGGCTCTGTTCTTGCTTGGAGGGTCTTAGGGAAGGATTTGATTCTATGTCTTTTCCAGTTTCAAGAAGCTGCCCACATTGCCTGCCTCATGGCCTCCCTCCTCAAAGCCTGCAACATCTATAGAATTTCCTTAACCTTCTTCAAATTCTCTATCACTGACTATAGCCAGGAAGTCTTTTCTTTTAAGCACTCATGTGATTAGTTGGGGTGCTCCTGAATAATGCAGACAAGGTTTCAAGGTTTTCGCTGTTTCAAGGTTCATAATTTCCTTCTCATCTGCAGAGTTCTTTATGCCATATAAAGTATATATTCTAGTGATTAGAGTGTGGACATCTTTGGAGGCTGATAGGTTTGCCTACTAAAAATGAAGTGTGATTTTCCCAATGGAATCCATCTTTTCAAAATATCCTCTTTATGTCAGATATCAATCTGTACCTGAACAATCTATTCTCTCTGTTTATCTGTTTATATTGAAGCCACATAGATTCAATTATTATAACTCTTCTTGCTGTTATCATATCTGGTGGCCCAAGTATCTCATTAACATTCATATTTTTAAAAATCCCTCACTATTGCTTTGTATTTCCTCTTCCATATTAACTTTATAGACACTTTGCCAAGGTTCATTAAAAAGGAACACAGGATTATGAGACAGATTATTTATATTTACTTATTAAGAGAAATTATATTTCTATGTTATTGGGAGTTCCCTTTCAGAAAGAAATGGCATCTTCTGATTTATGGCATTCTGTAAAGGTTTATGCAGATCTGGTGGGTATGGATTTTTGAACCTACAGTCTGTGCATTTCTTAATCTATTTCTGAATATTTTATCACATTGTTACTCTTTTGACAGTGAGGTCTCTTTGCCTCCACCGCCACCATCACCAGTGAGTACAAGTACAGTTGTGATTTTTATCGACTGAACTGTTATCAACCTCCCTGTTCAATTCCCTTATTAGTTCCAGTGCTTGGTCAGTTGATTCTATTGGAGTTTTTAAGTAGGCAAATATTTGGAGTTAGAATTTCAGAAACACAAATTAAGGCTGTTAATCATTTCCTTTCCATTAAATAGTTTTGCCTTAAGGCTCTTTCACAGTCAGGAGAAAAAGCAGAGATAATAATTGCTTGAAAGGAATGTGAACACCCCACTCTCAATTCAGGAAAAAAAAAGAATAAGTATCAGGTGGAAAGGGGGAGGCGTGACTAGAAGTTTGTGGGCATCTCCACCTTGGGTGTAGCAGAAGCCTCGTGCTTCCTGATATGGGCCACTTGGGCTACTCGGGGAACTAAGGAACACCCCAGGGAAGAGCCTTTCTGTGAGGTGACTTGTCATAGGTGTATGTCCTCGGGCTTCTTGGTCTTCTTGTTAGGAGCCTGGAATTTTCTTCCGAGCTTAGGACTCTGGTCTGGGAGAGGGTCCTAAACTCCTCTGTGATCTGTAGTGCTCCTCATTCATTCTTTTTGTATTTGTCTCACATTTCTTGGATTTAGTTATGAGAAACACATCACTATTTTGCTAGAAATTATAATATAATACTGATTAGTTTACATATTCAGCTTATCCATGTTACTATAGGTGGTGGCCTCCAATGTCTCAGAAAAGAGAAAATGTCAGCTAAGTGGTCTTGAGAAGGAATAGCTGGACACAAGGGGAGAGGACTGTGCTTTGTATCAGGTCTATACATATCATATACACATGTTGTGTGTGCCTGTATAATGTTAGCACTATTATTTTATTTATTCATTATTTATATAATATACTTTATAAATATATAATGCTTATTTGTAAATAACTACATAATTTATATATTTATTTATATTAAATACATTTATTTATAATTTTTATCCATAATTTTTTGATTTATAATATTTATAGGCAATGTTTTTTTCTAAATATATAAATTTATTTAGACATGAGTAAATGGCAATCCATATTTATTTATAAATATATATTACTTATTTTAAATGAATACATAATAAATTTGCTCTTTTGTAATAAATACTTTTCTTTATATTTACTTAAGAGTTATAATATTTATTTAATTGATATTTTATATTTGTTCATCATTTATGTATTATATGTGTATTTATATATTATTTTATTTTCTCAACCTCCTCCTTGTTCTCTGAAAGCTCTTTTTGACTTTTTACTCTATTATTTATGGATAAGAGGTCTTCATTATTCTAATTCCTGACAATGCCAAGTGTTTGTAAATTGGTCTTTTCTTATGTCTAATTTCTGTGTGTCCTTTTTGATTCCTTTCTCTGAGCAACTATATTTTATGTTTTATAAATTGCCTTATGTGCAATATAGATTATATTTATATATAAGTATACATAAAATTATGATACATAGTATTATTTTAATATAACATAAATATTAATTACTGTATATATGTATTTTATATTTATAACTGTAAATATGTATAACTTTAATACATGAAAGTATTATATGTATCTATTATAACCATATTATAGATATTATGTGTATCTATAATTTGCTAATAGATTTTTTTTACTATTGGTTACTATGTTTGTTATTTCTCTTTTTTCTCCTTTCTTAGCTTTATTGGAGGCAATTAAATTATTAGTTTTTAATTTTATTTAATTAGTATTAAATTATTAGAATTTAATTCTAAACTATCTTTAGTTTAGAAATTATAATATGCACTTTATTTTGCTATAGTTTACATATAATTAACCTTATATAACTTAATATGAAATATTCAAACATTAAAGAATGTTTTTTTAGTTCACATAATTCGTACTTTATATATATATTTGTGTAAATACATTATAACCTCCAGCATCATGTCATTTTATTTTATTTAAACATTTAAGTATCTTTTAAGGAAACTACAATAATAAAATATATAATCTTGTTATTTCTTGATTTATTTAATATTTCTCATTCTATTTTCCTTCCTGTAGATTAATTTATCTATCTGAAATAATTTCCCTCCAGCCCTAAGAAATTCCCTTAACATTTATTATAGTGAAGGTCTAATGGTGACAGTTTTTCAGCTTTCAATTATCTGTGTATGTTTTTATTTCACTTGTCTTTACAAGAAAGATAGATATTATCTCAGATATTTGTTATAGTGATGGGCAGCTGACTAACACAGTTTTCTTCATGTCATTTTATGGCTTGATAGTTTATTTATTTTTTTAGCACTGAATAATAATGTCTAGGTGCCACAGCTTATTTATTTATGTCTACTGAAAGACATCTTGATTGCTTCCAAGTTTTGGCAATTATGAATAAAACAGCTATAATCAACCATGTGGAGGTTTTTGTGTGTACATAAGTTTCAGCTTCTTTGTTTAAATACCAAAGAGCATGATTGCTGAATCATAATGTAAGAGCGTGTTTAGTTTTGTAAAAAACAACCATTGAACTGTTTTCCAGTGTGGCTGTACAGGTTTGCATTCCCAAGAGTGAATGAGAGTTCTCAAAATGTTGCAGGAGGGATTGATTGAGTTTGGGGACTGAACCTGAAAGTCTAGAAAACACAGGGTCCACTGGTGATTGAGGGGAGTAAGGATTGGCTCCTCTACTACATGAGTGAAATCCAGAGGAGCTTCCTAAAGGCCAGTGTCCTAGAATGGACCCACAACTGCTGTGCCCATGAGTTGTGCCGATTTAAAATCTTCAGACCAATCACAATTCAAAAAAGAACCAGAAGCCCAGCTAAGCCTAAGTCACACCTCCAGGAGTCCCACCTATGGGATTTTTTCTCACACTCCAACAACCCTCCTAACAGGGCTGAGAAGGGAAGATAAGAATCTTTTGAACTCCAATGGAAAAAATTCTTTAAGTTTTCTTTTCTTTTTAAAGAGAGAGGGGAGGGAGAGAGAGAGGGGAGGATTTTTTAATATTTATTTTTCAATTTTCTGTGGACACAACATCCTTATTTTATTTTTATGTGGTGTGCTGAGGATCGAACCCAGAGCCCTGCGCATGCCAGGCAAGTGTGTTACTGCTTGAGCCACATCCCCAGCCCTCTTTAACTTTTCATTGAAATCTTTTTTTTTTCTTTTTTCTCTTCTCTGTTCACTTATGACCTGAATTGTTCATAGACACTCATACATATTCACATCTGTTTCTTTTTTCTCATTTCTAGCATATTCTGAAGGCAGTTATTTTTCATGGATCAGTATTTTGAGGACTAGGATGTTTGATTAATATATTTTTGTTTTGTTCTTGTATTCTTTTACTTTTATTTTTTAAAATTTTTTCTCTCGTATTTATTTTCCTTGATTCTCTTTCTCTCTTTTCCTCTGCTAACAGCCAATCTCTACTGATCTCTTTTCACTCTTCCTTTGTAGTTTACTTCTATTTTCTCTTCTCCTTCCTTGTAGTCATCACATTCTACATCATTTCTGTTCTATTCCCTGTTCACCACTCAAAATTTTAAAACTTTTTGTAAACTTGCTATTTTTACTGTGGTCAATAATTGATCATATCATTTTGGTTTATTATAACAATTAACATTGTAGATGCCACAACAGGAATCATTTGGTTTAATGCTGTAAACTGTTTGCTTTGGTTGTTGTTATTTTTCTGTCTCCCCCTAAACTGTAAGGAATAAGAAACCTTAAGGACACTATAAGTCCACAGGGAAGAAACTCTACTGCTTCAAATCCATACTATTAGATGGGTAAACACACAAAAAACATGAAAAAGCAAGGAAAAAACTTGCCCCAAACCAAAATATATCAGTAACAGAATCTATTGACATCACAGCAGAAGAAATGTCAAAGAAGAAGATTAGAATATTCATAGTAAAACTGATCTGCGAGGTAAAGGATGATGTAAGGAGTGACACCAAAGAGAAAATACAGGAAGTGAAAGACGAATTCAATAAGATTAATTCTGAAAAAAATAAAGGAAAAATCCTCAAAATGAAGAAATCAATTAACCAAATTAAAAATTCATTAAAAAGCATCACCAGCAGACGAGGCTTCTTGGAAGATAGAGTTTCAGGCAATGAAGACAAAATATATAATCCTGAAAATAACGTCGACTATAAAAAAAGATGTTGAGAGATGTTGAACAGAACTTCCAAGAAATGTTCCACAAAAACATGACAACCAATATATGAAAGTATGACACACTAATCTATCCCAATAAATCTTTAAGTTTTCGTGAAAAAAAAAAAACAAACTTAAGACATATTGGGATAGGTGAATGTGCAGAAATATAAAACAAAGGGACATACAATCTTTTCAATGGAATAATATGTGAAAATTTCCCAAACCTTAAGAATGAAATTGAAAATCAAATACAGGAGGCATAGAGAACCCCAAATATACCAAATTACAACAGATCCATATCAAGGCACATTATTGTGAAAATGCCTAACATACAGAATAAGGATAGAATTTTAAAGGCATCTAGAGAAAAACTACAAGTCACATTTCATTTAGAGAAAAATCAGTCCAGATCTCAGCTGATTTCTCAACCCAGATCCTTAATGCTAGGAGGTCTTTGGAATAACATATACTAAGCTCTGAAAGAAAATGGATGCCAAACAAAAATACTATATCCAGCAAAATTAATATTCAGAATTGATTAAATAAAAATCTTCCATGATAACCAAAATTTAAAAGAATTCACAAATAGAAAGCCTACTATACTATAAAGCCTACTCCAAAAAATAATTCATGAAGTGAATAAAAGTGAAAACCATCTAATGGAGAAACTATTCTAGAAGAATAGTTAATTAAGGAGAAACTAATTCAAATTAAAAACCAGAAATAAATCAAATGACAGGAAATAAAAATCATTTCTCAACAATAATACTGAATGTAAATGGCCTAAACCCATCAATCAAAAACATAGACTGGAAGATTGGATTAAAAAACAAAACCCAACTATATGCTGTCACCATCAGACTCACCTCATAGGCAAAGACGTCCATAGACCTAAGGAAAAAGGATGGGGAAAAAAAACATCACTCAAATGGTCTCATAAATAAGCAGGGGTTTCTGTTCTCATATCAGATGAAGTGGACTGTAAGCCAAAGTTAGTCACAAGGCACAAAGAAGTTCATTTTATACTGCTTAAAGGAATTATTCTTTAATAAGACATAACAATTGAAGATATTTATTCCCCAAACAATGAAGCATCTACGTATATCAAACAAACCTTTCTCAATTTCAAGATTCAAATAGACCACGATGCAATAATGCTGGGAACTTCATTTCTTTCTGATCCTTCCTTAGAATTTCTACCTTTCTGGTTACATTTTCCGTCTATTTTTGCAAGCTATATGTTTTATCCATTAAAGTCTTTAGTATGTTAATCACAATTAGTTTTAACTACTTGTTGGGCAATTCTAATATCCCTACTATGTCTGATTCTGATGTTTGCTCTGTTCCTTCAAACTGCCTTTTGCCTTCTAGTATGCCAGTTTTGGTGTTGTTATTGTTGAAAGGTGGAAACAGTGTTACTGAGTAAGAGGAATGCTGATGTAGACTTTTAGTATGACAGTGGTAAGTTGTGAGGGGAATGGAAATATTCTATTGTTCTATAACTGGTATCATTTTTGAGTGACTACATGCCTGTGTACTGTGAACTTTACAACTGTTTTCCAGATTTTTTTCTCCCCTGTTTTCTCATCTAGGTTATAGATAATTTTTAGTTTTTTATATGTCTAGTAATTTTTAATTGCATGCTAGCTATCTTATTGTGAATTATATATTAATCAGAATCTAGATTGCACTCTTACTTTGAAAGATGTAAAACTGCTTTGTTGTGACAAGCAGTTTAATCCTAATTTAGATGTGGTGTTGACATAGTTACCAAAGGTAACTTTTCACTTTGGTTTGGGGCTACTATGTGATCTTCACATTTATCATCAAGTATGCTCAGACTGTAGTGATAGGATTCTGTGCAAAGGACGAAGGTGATTTGGGTTCAATAGTGTAAAATTTCTAACTAATTTTCTTGAGTGAAAATTCATGCTGCACTTTTCATTTTATAGAATTTACCTGACAATCTCAACAGACTTTGTTATTTCACATTTTTATTAATTGGGCTCTAGAACATAAAAGGCAACAATAGTTCAGAGCACAGCATCAATACTATCATACTTGCTATACAAGAGGAAACACGTCACCTTGAAAATTAAAATGACTTTTTTTTCAATGACACTTTTATCTTTCCTTTGAAATTCATTAAACTATCACACACTATAGAGAAAGATGCCAGTGTAGTCTCCAATTAAGAAATGAAAGCACAGAGAAATTCGAAGCTTTCTTTATAAAATTCAGAACTAAGAAGTCCTGCAAGTGAAAAGTAGGCAGGAGTAAGTAGTGACACAGAATTTATATGATATTTCCATTTCTGGGATCAACAACAGCAGCAAAAGGTGAAGCAAAACAAACAGCAGAAAACTGCACCTGTAAATGCTACCAGTGTACTAGAGGGAGCATTTCTAACAAACTGAACACTCTAGCTCATGCTGAAGGGGAATCTTGATGGCTAGAGAGATTACGCACAGAAAATGTATTGCTCTCCAAAGATTTCTACAGAATATAGTTACTCAGTTCTGTGGACTTCATTCTGCACATTATACCTGCATCCTGAACAAATAAATTAAATAATACCTTCTTCATTACCTGATTTCTAGAGAGCCCAACACCCTTTTAGTAGACCTTTTGCTGTTATGGAGAAGTTGGTATGAAAATAAGGTCAACTATTTTATCAGGACTATTTCTTCTTCTTCTTCTTCTTCTTCTTCTTCTTCTTCTTCTTCTTCTTCTTCTTCTTCTTCTTCTCCTTCTCCTTCTCCTTCTCCTTCTCCTTCTCCTTCTCCTTCTCCCTCTCCCTCCCCTTCCCCTTCTTCTTTTCTTCTTCTTCTTCTTCTTCTTCTTCTTCTTCTTCTTCTTCTTCTTCTTCTTCTTCTTCTTCTTCTTCTTCTTCTTCTTCTTCTTCTTCTCCTCCTCCTCCTCCTCCTCCTCCTCCTCCTCCTCCTCCTCCTCCTCCTCCTCCTCCTCCTCCTCCTTCTGTATTGGGGATTGAAAACAGGGGCACTTAACCAAAAAGCAACTTTCCCAGCCCTTTTTATATTTTATTTAGAGAAAGGGTCTCACTAAGTTTCTTGGTGCCTCGATAAGTTGTTAAGGCTGGCTTTGAACTCCTGATTCTTCTGCCTCAGCTTCCCAACCCACTGGGATTCCCATGCCCATCTCTCATGAATATTTATTATCATAGAATTTAAACACTTATATTAGGATAATTTAAGGAAATCCCTTTGCTTATGGCAAGATACTAGGTGAAACTCAAAAAGAGTGGAGAACAAAAAAAATTAATTTATGATCCAAGTTTCTAATTTGTTAGGAGTATAGCTTTGTCAAACTCATTTCACAGTTTTGAGCCTCAGTTTTACAAATGTTTAAAAGGATTAAAAATACTACCCTTAACCCATCATATTGCCTGGAATGTAACAAGTGATCACTAAAAATTAGCTGACATAAATATTTATTGAGGCTTGGTGCTATAACAGATCCACACATTTTCTTTTTCTGGGCACAGAGGAAGGCTTTGCTCTTCTGCCTCCTTTAGTTGAGTTGGGTTTAAGTCACTGACTTCAGACCAATGGCTTTTGAGCAGAAGCAATTTGAGTCCTTCTAGAGCTGAGTGGCTGCACAATCTCCACTGTAATTCTTCAGGTATTCTGTTCTGTCCTGGGGCTCACATGCTCCAGGTGGTGCAGCTACAGATGAAGAATGACTACCCATCCCTCATCCAATGATTACATGGCTAATCCACTGACATTATGGGACTCATTACTACAAAAAAGCCTATCGTATCATGCCCCAAATCACTATCTTCTAAGTAATTCTGAGAATTAAAAGTGGCAATGCATTTGAAAGTCATCTGGAAACTCTCTGGCACTGCTAAAAGTGATAAAGTCAATATATTTAAATTAAGTTGTATTCCCATGGAACACATTCCTTTGAGTTGGGAAACCTAACCTAGTACAACATATGTAAAAGACATCTCATGGGAACTCTGCACTGAAAACACAGTTAATTGTTACCTGGAGAGTCAGAGTTGTGAATATCTCTAAATACTTCAAAGCATACCAAAAATACATCATAATGATTCATCATTATGATTTTGGAGATGGCTTTATTATTACTCTCTAGAGTAATGACAGTTTTCAAAGGCCTTGTCTGACCTTGCCTGGAAAACAAGCTTTTGTGGGAAAAGGAGGACATGTGCCATCTACATATTAGATTTAAAAATGTGACAAAAGTTCAGTTAGATAGGAGGAATAAGTTCAAGAGCTGTATTCTACAACAAGGTGACTATAGTTAATCACAGTGTATTGTACTCTTGAAAATAGCTGAAAGCAGATTTTACATCTTCTCACCATTTGAAATGGGAAGTATGAGCGGTAATGCATATGTTAATTAACTGAGCCATTTCACAATGTCTACACATTTCAAAACACCATGTTGTGCATGATAAATACATTCATTTTTTTTTCAATTAAAATAAAAATCATAAAGAATCTTACAGGATAACTCTTAAAGAGGAGGAAAAGTCCTTACTTAATTCATTAAAACAAGGAAAGCTAAATTGAACCCTTTAGTTTCTTTTTATAAATGATTCCTTTGCAGCAAAGCAAATAGATATTGCTGGCTACATAGTCCTTATTAGAATTGTAAGATAATAGCATTGCCTTTTATTCTTAGTCTGGGGCTCACAGTTGTGGACAGGATCCCTTTCCTTATCGCTCACATGCAATTCATTTGATTTTCCTCTCCTCCTAATTCTTGCTTAGAATCAAGTGTTCTGTTTTTTGACTTCTGATCTGAGTATATCTCCTATTTCTAATGAAAGACATTAAGATGATCACAGTGTCCTCACAGCATGTTTGCCAAGATTTTTGTTTGTTGTTCATTTGCCAACTTTGAATTTAAAAAAAAAAAAAAAAAAAACCTTCATGGCTAGTAAAAAAGGGAATTTCCCTGGCCTCCATGATAAGGTTAATATAGGAAATGAAAAGTAGAGAAGGAAGGAAACAAACAGTAAGATTGATAAATCATTGATCTTATAGAAAATGGTTCTACTCATTTTTACTGTGATGGGTTTGCATTTTTAACTATAGGAGCAAAAAAAAAAATCAGTTGAGAAAAGCTTTTGGAACTCATGTTTCATTTATTTAAAATAAGGGTAGGACTAAAAGGACACAGAGGGTGCACATTCCAAGGGAGAGGTTCCAGTGAGAGATCTTTCAAATTCTCACCTCACCAAACATAAGGATAACAGGTCTTTGGTTTAATCCTCAAAGGGCTCTTCTGCGGATCCCCTGGATACCACAGCCTACTACTGGCATGGTCTACTGACCTTGACATCTGTGTTCCTGTATGAAAATTTAATTTCCATCATTTCAAATTTTGCACCAAAAATTGAATGATTTCCATATTATTTCAGAGTTGCATGATTTAAATTTGTATAACCTAAGAGCACATGGTACTGTAAGAAGATGAAAATGAAGGAGTGGGAGAAAGCAATACAGGGAAGGAATGTGTGGTCAAATCTAAGGGCCTCATTAAGAGTGAAGCTCTCTTCCCCCTGCTCAGGGAACAAACCAAGGCTGCCGAAGTATCAGCAATAAGTAGCATTTCTACAGGGTCCCTGGGAGATCCCCGGGTGTGACAGTTCCTTCCTCTAGAAGCACCACAGATCCCTCCAGCTAGAGACCCAGTTCCTAGAGAGCAATTCGCCCATTATTACTTCCTGATGAACCTGCTTCTGAGGTGTAGATATTGTACAATTATTATTATTATTTTAAATATCCTATTGTTGGAGAACAACACACTACAATGAGCTTTTAATAGTCCTCAAGCTGGCTCAGAGGTCTCTATTCCCCCACCCACTTCTCAGGTCAGGTTTCATCTGGAGAAGCATGTTTGAAAGGGGCTGGTTTCAGGATTCTGCATTCCCACATATGTGTTTGTTGTGGAAAAGGGTTCTTTAACCATTGGATTGAATTGATTTTATTGTGACTGGTATGATTTTCCTTTCATATGACCTCAAAGTCCCTCTGTTGAGAGATTGGGGACTCTACTGCTGATGGAAATCCAAGGGATTTGGTCACAGATGTTTCCAGTGGACCTTTCATAGCTATTTCTTCATCCACATCAATAGCTCATGCCCAAGTGTCTGTCCTGTGGCAAGGTGTCCCTCTTACAGGAAACTTGTTTACTCTGGCAGATACCCTGTGCCCTTGTCTGATGTGCATCTGGTTTACTCTCACCAAGATGCCCACCCTCTAGGAGGACCCTAGGAGAGTTAGGCTCAGTTTGTTGTAAGAGACTCAGAGTGAGCAGCACAAGGCATAGGAAGTCACAGATGCATTCTTATTGCGCGTAGATTCCACAGAAAAGCGTGCCCCCCAAGGCTAACAGGAACAGGGAAACAGTGCTTCTGGGACATGTACATCAGCCAGGGGGTTGCAAGCAAGAGAAGGGGAACTATCGCTGCAAGCCTGTTTTGAGGTCAAGTTGTTACTCAGCAGTTTCCAGCAGAGAGACCTAATGAGTGCGTTTGGAGCAAGCAGGCATGAGCTCTGTGGGGTCATACTGTGAATGAGACATGGTAACTGCAGCATATATGTGCTGACCAGTTGAGATATGGGGTCAGTGGGGTCAGCCAATAGATAATAACCCCTAGAGAGGTGTCTCCAGGATTTGGTAATATGTCACGTATCTCTATCAACTCCTTGAGGGACCTGGAGGAGGCAGAGAACTGAAAGCTATTCCAAGGGTAACTGAGTTCTGCTTTGGTATGACAGAGTTCACCTTATGTTCAAAATTGATGACAAGGCAAAATAAATTCAGTACATTGACTTTTTGTCAGGAAAACCTCACTTTTTCCAAATCCGAGAGTGTATTTAATGTACACAGTAAACACTAACATCCTTCATCCCCTTTTTCTTCCTTTCTCCTGATCTCCCATTCCAGCCTGCTGATAGATGGGATGTTCATTAAGGATGACAATAAAATCAATTCACACCAGAAAACTGCAATCCCTAAGGGATCACCAATAACATCCAAATCTTAAGCCCCACTTTCTAATCCTGATTCTTTTATCACATCTGGGATCCTCTGAGTGTGCCAGCACACGTGCTTCTGAATACTGTTTTCAGTGCTGTGTCTCCAGTGCCTGCAACAAGGAGAGAGAGAGAGAGAGAGAGAGAGAGAGAGAGCGAGCGAGCACAGGGCAGGCATACTTTTCAGTAAGTGCATTGCTATCCTTTATGGGTGAGGCTAGAATTCTTAACTTTTATTTTTCATTTTGCTAACAGTAAAAAAGGAAGAAATCAAGGAGGAAAGAAGGGAAGAATGAATGGAAAGGGGAGAGAGAGAGAAAGGAAGGAGGAAGGAAGGGAAGGGGAGAGAAGGAAGGAAGAAAGGGAGGAACAAAGGAAGGAGGAGGGAAGGAAGAGAAGGGAAGAAAAGAAGGGAGAGAGAAGGAGAGATAAGGAAGGGAGGAAGTAAGGGAGAGAGAGACAAGGAGGAAGGAAGGAAGAAACATCAATTTACAACAAGGAAAATATTTTTTTCAATTTATATTATACTTTCATTCAGAAACTTACTGATGCTTAGAGCTCCACCTACTTTGAAACTTTATCTCAGAAATATAATTTTTATTTATTAATTTTATTCACATTTTGAGGCAGGATAATAAAAGACCATAGGGGGGAAAAAACAACTTCAGCCCTCAGTAGACAGCAGGGCCTCCACATCTGCCTGCTACCTACCTGCCAGGGCTGGGGGAAGGTTCACCTTGCTGAGTCACAAGGAGGGAGAAGTGAGGCTCTGGGACAAGTCTCCTTGTGGGGAGGAAGAAACCTCATTTCCAACTAACTTCACTTGCATCACAACATGATACAGTCTACTCCAGAATTGCAGGCTTTGATTTTAGACAAAGATCCAGCATCTTTACCAAGTTGGGTGATGTACCAGCCCAGCTCCCTCTCTTGGTTTGACTCTAGCAGAGACTGAGTCTTCTACCCATTTGGAGGACATACTGACCATCCTTCCAGTCCTCTCTAAGGATGGGCAGAGGCTGTTTACTTGACTTTGTAGAGTCCAGTAAACATGCCCCAAGATCCCAGTGAAGCTTTCCTCAATAGGATGCTATTTTTCCCTTGTTTAGGGAATTTAGTTTACAGGAAAGTCAATCCTGAACGCACAACCAGTGATCTTACGGATGTCCCTGCTCCTAGCTTCTGACTCCTCTTGTTGGCTGAAGGCCTCTATTTCCCCACAGCTCTCTCTCTCCTTGGTTCTGTCCTAGTTAAGTTCAGAAGTTTGCATTATTAGGGCTCAAACCCATATCCTGACACCAGCCCAGTTTTGAACCTGCGGTTCATCCCCTTCCTGGGCCTGTGCTCCATTTCTGTAGTTGTTCCTGCCGTTGTGGTGATGATTCCTCTCAGAAGAGCTGTGCCACCAATAGAGGCATGCCCTTTGTGGTGTTTGCAAAGACATCGCCATCAGTGTGAGGCAGTGAGAACAGATGCTGAGTAGAAGCTGGGCTCCACCAGGTGGAGAGTGGCAGCACTTGGGTCCCTCCTTTAATTCCCCATTGTTTCTGTTCAAGTGCCACTTGCTAGTCACTGGGATCCCATCTGAGGAAGGAGAGTCAGAGTGTGAGTCTTCAAAGGTCAGTAACACAAAAAGGGAACAGATCTGCATGCTTGCCCCCTTTTTCCAGCGTCCCCACCCACCACTGGGGTGAAAGGTGGGGCTAAGTGAAGCGCCATGACAGTGTCTTGCCCTGAGTTTCCTCTGGAGACAATTCACATCTCCAGGTAGGTAGGCATTGCTGGGCCAATACTACATCTGAAATAGAACCAGACAACTACCTGTCTATTTTTCACCCCTCCACCTTGATGTTCTGCCTCATCTCAAGTCCCAAGTAATGGAGCAAGCCTTCTATGGAAACTGTGAGCCCCCAAATAAACTTTTCCTCCTCTAATTGTTCTTGCAGGGCTTTTTTTTTTTTCTCACGGTGTTAAAAAAATTGACTAAAATACTCTGATTTGATCCGTACATATTGTTTACACATACTGAAATATCACACTATACTGTACAGTTATTCTGTGTTAATACCATTTAAAATATTTAAGATGAAAAGTCATTGGTGTATGATTGTACATACTTATGGGCTTTGGTGTGATATTTCAGTACATGTACACATTGTTCAATGTCAAATCATGACACTTAGCCTATCACCTCAAATATTGATCATTTCTTTATTTTGAGAATATTCAGGATCCTCTTCTATGGTTATTTTTAAATACACAATACAGCATTGCTAGCTGCAGATATCCTGTTAGGCTAAAAATTATTGCTCCTATCCAATTGTTAATTTGTACTTGTTGACCAATCTTTCATCATTATCCCCTCTCCCCTCCATGTTTCAGCCTTTGACAAGCCACTATTCCACTATGTACTTTTATGAGGTCAGCATTTGTAGATTCCACAAGTGAGTAAAATAATATAGTATGTTTGTGCCTGGCTTTTTTCACTTAATATAATGTTCTCCAGGTTCATCCATGTTGCTGCTAATGACAGGATTTCATTCCTCTTAATGACTGAATAGTATTCCACTGTGTATGTATACTACATTTTCTTTAACCATTCATCTGTCAATGGGCACTTATGTTGAGTCCATGTCTTGGTTGTTGTGAAGTGCTGCAATAAACATAGGAGTCTAGATATCTCTTTGATATACAGATTTCATTTCCTTTGTATACAAAGCCAGTAGTGGAATTATATCCAGCTACCATTTAATACAGATCAAGTGGAGCCACATTATATGTGAGCTTCCCTGGTCTACCAGTATCGGACTTAGGGGCTGGCTGAACCTCTGTTAGTTATTAGACTCACTGTCTGTGCTTGGCACAGCTGTACTGAAAGTTGGTCGCAGTGTCACTATTGAGGGCCTAGTTTATATGATGGCCCAGATCAGTGTGGTATGTTGGATACTTCTCTGTATGCTACTTGACACAGAGTTTACTTGTGCATATTATGTTATTTTTTATTAGTGTCAAATTCCCCCACTGGATTGAAAAATACATGATGTCACTCTTTCATGTCAGCACCTAGCTGAATCATGGCGCTCAGAAGAGCTTTAATAGACCTATATTAAGTGAAAAAAATAAATGCACTTGTGTGATTCTAAGGTTGAAAGGTTGAAATGTAAATGGGTTCAGTGCCCAGCCTGCAGTTCTTTTAAGGCAGGGTGCTCACCGTGAGTACTATAGTCATCCTTCTTCAGTGGTGTGACAAACACAGACCAAACTCAAAGCTAGATGGAGGCTCTGTTTCTTACTGATGGTCTTAAACTCACAAAACAAACACTCAATTTAAGGACTCAGCACGGCAAGCTGCAGCTCCCTTGGGTGAGAGGGACAGTGCAGGATTCACCTCTATGGGGGAGGGTATGTGTGCCTGCACTGGGTGTGATCTTGAAGTCCATTGGGATGCAGTTTTACTCTGACAAAGGGCCAGCTCTATCCAGCCTCTGGAATCACTTTTCAGAGTATTTGGGGACAATTGTGATGAGTGAAGACAGGGAAATTGAGGACAAAGCTTGAAAGTTAAGCTAGAAGTTCAGGAGCAAAAGGAAGACACCTGCAAACTGAGTCCTGGAACAGGTGCCTAGTTTAGGAGCCCAAAGAAAAGCAAACAGCAACTCCATCAAAAATTCACTTATATTGCAAACTCAGAATACCAGTTCCTGACAGAGAGAGATTTATTTTTCTCACCTGCAAAGCCTAAAGTAAAGGTTTCAAAGCTTTGAAAGAACAAGTTTGAGCTGGTTTGATCCCCTCCCCCCCAGCTAGACTTTGTGATGCTCTTGTGATTAATGGCCAAAAGGAGCCAGAGAGGGTTGAGTTTCCTAAAATAACACAGTCAAAGGAGGAGTAAGTGAGAACCCAGGCCCTTGCCTCTTTGCACACTGTTCACTGTCTGCTGGATGATTTTCTGCTCATACCCCACGCTGCACATTTCTACACTGAAGGAGATGAAACGGGACATGTGTTAAGTCTAAATTTTAAGATTTCTATCTCTGCAACAGGCATTGCTTCAATCCTATTTTAATCACCAATTAACTTCCTCCAGAATAGTGATGCTCCAGTTTAGGATGGAGGAGGAGTACAAAGGGAGATGGGTAGAAGGGCAGCTTCCTAGGCTTCCCACCCGAGAAACCAGCCATGGGAGTGCCACATGCAGATAAGGGATTATGACAAATGGAGTGTGTTTCCACTAAGAATTGCAGGAACACTGTTCCATTGCATCCCCCAGCACATAAATCAGATCAGTATAGAGTGCCACTAAAGAAACACTTCACACAACCGTTCTTGGCTCTAAAGATAAATGTGCTTGGGCTCCAATCCTCAGAACAGGAAAATAAAAAGGCAGAAGTCCTCAAAACTCTGGCTTCTGATAATTCTCAGAGGACACCAACCCCAGTGCCCAAATGTAGGTCCTCAGAGTCCACATGTGCAATCTTGTTTTCTGAGTCTTCTTTGTTCCTGGGACCTCCAGAAAACGGTAGAAGGCTCAACTTTCTCCTGTGTGGCCCTGGCACATTAGAATAGTTTTCATGAAAACTCAACTGCTCTATTTCATATATTGCAGTATAATTTTTATATTTCTGTTAATATAAAAAAGGGGTTGAGAGTGTTGGATACTATGGAGCATGATCCATTCTGATCCATTCAGATGCATAACACAGACAAACGGTTAATACTGAGAGAACTTGTCATGTGGTAAGCTGAATTTAAGTTCTAGTCTGATATCTGGTTGTAGAAAATTGGGCAAAGTATTTAATCTGAAATAATAATAATAACAATGAGCACTATATGGTGCAAGAATTTCACTGCTATGATAAAATGTGGCATTACAGTAAAGTATTTGTGAATTATCTGTCTGAAAGTAGAGCCTGCACACATGATTTATGGAGGAAGAGCTCTCATGAGAGACCTGCAAAACAGTGAGGAAAGCAGGTTAGAGAAAGGGAAGAAACTGGGTAAAAATGTGGTTTAAAAGAAGTTGAACCTTAGTGTGTATCTTAGTTCATTTTCTGTTGCTGTACAGAATGCCTGAGGCTAGGTATTGTATAAAAAATGGAAGTTTATTTAGCTCACTTGCATGAAGTTTCAAGAACATGGTGCCAGTGTCTATTCTGCTCTAGTGAGTGTGCCCCCCTCATTGTGTCACATCATGGGAGATGACATCTTGGAAAGAGTTCAAGGGAGAGAGAGAAGAGAAACAGAGAAAGAGAGAGATGTCATGTGGTAATACAGGAAGCCAGGAGGAGATTCAGAGGCCAGGTTTGTTCCAGACCAATACCAATCCCTTCAGTGGACAGTGTCCACAGTGACCTAACCATCTTCTATGAGGCACCACTTCTTAAAGGGTCTACTACCTCTAAGGAGGCCATTTTGGAGGCCAACCTGCTAACACATAAACCTCCGGGGGATGTAACAAATCTAAACCATAGAAGCATGGTTGCAAGGGGGGATCTGGACTATGGATTAGGTATGCCACAGAAGCTGTACAACCAGAATCAAGAAGCTGAGTTATTAACCACTGCATCACTTAGTCATTGGCTGCAGGGCCCTTCTGTTGAGGAAACCTTCCCAGCATCTGTGAGTAGAGGGGTCCTCATTGGTCACAAATATCCCTACAGAGAAGTTGCTCCCCACCCCCATCAACTGGGAAGGGGAGCCCAGGCCCAGGGGGGGTCTCTGATAACATCTGTTCCAATAGTTGACAGTACGGTCAGTGTTTAATAACTGTTAGACTAAAAATGAGAACAACAACAACAAAGGAATTATTCACCTGAGGATGCCGAGATAATCACAGGTCCTAAGTTAACTAGATGTATTAGCAAGAAGTATACTAGCAAATTTTTCCAAATGCATTTCCATTTGAGTCACCTGCTGATGAATACGAATAGCTTGAGTTACTGGAAGGTAAATAAAAATAGCTCTACTGTGCATTTGGATCATGCTTTAAAGTTTATGAAGTACTTTCATAGCTCATTTATTATGAAAGCAAAGCACAGTGCATCATATTTTCTTTTTTCTCTGAGAAATAGGAACCCAAAGACTGGAAGGAAAGAGCCTGGGCAAGATGAATGGGTCATATGTACTGCACTGTTACCTTTCCAGACCTTTCCACCTGGCAGGATCCTCCCCATCCTCAATACCTCATGTTTGTCAACTCATTTATGAAGTCCTCTCCAACTATCCAGGCTGGGTTTAGCTATCCCAGTTGATCATTAACACTCTGTATTGCGTAACTGTGTGTATGGGGTGGGTACTGGGAATTGAACACAGAGGTTCTTTACCACACAGCTACATACCCAGATGTTTTTATTTTTTATTTTGAGACAGAGTCTCACTATGTTGCTGAGGCTGCCCTTGAACTTGTGATATCACTGCCTCACTCTTCCAAGTCTCTGGGAATACAAGCATGAACCACTGTGCCTGGCTTTCCTGCCTTTTTTGAACTGTCAAATCATTTTCCAAGGTGATTTGGTTTGTTTTCTCTGCTGATCAGACAAGCTCCATCCAGAGATACAGTAGAGAAACCCAGGGGTTCTTCTCTGGCTTAAAGCTTTTCCTCCAAGGCCTGGACCTATAACCTCTGCTGTGAGATTCCTCAGAGTCCAGGACCCTGAATGACACATAGGACTCTTATGTAGAATCTTGCAGCACATCCTGAGAAGCCCCACATCATTCCAGGACCAGATGTAGCTCCAACTGGTCTTTCCTTCTGGCCCATCCCCAAATTCAGTTTAAATTTTCAAAATATTGCATTTGCTTTTGAAAGATTTTAGGGTCATCCCAGGAACTTTCTTTCAGCGAATTCCCAGTTATGTCCTTATTCCTAATAGGACCTCACCAGTGTTGGATACTGGGATCCTGGGCTGGACTAACTAGTCACATTAGAGTCCCCAGACTAGTGACATTGACAACATTGGGGAAAATGCAGATTCTTAGCTCCACTTCAGATGTGCATCTCCACCTTAATTTAAACCAGAACTCAAAGTTAATCATATTCAAGTTTTGGAAGTGCTCTCTGTGTCTTAGATTTTCCATTCCATTTATTAATTAATAAACCTGGCCATGTAGCACTTTCTTCAAATGCAATCTAAAAGTAGAAGGTGAACATGTTGAAAAGGTGAAGCAGTTATGCCTTGATAGCAGAACATTCTCTTTCTGCATCGTTTCACACTTTAGTTTTCAGAGGATAGCTTATGGTCAAGCCCTAACAAAATTTAACTGAAAGACATAACAGAATGGGCATGGTGGATTTACCTGTAGTCCCAGCTACTTGGGAGACTGGGACAGAAGAATCTGTTGAGCCTGGGAGTTTGAGGCTATATTGCATTTTGCTGATTGAGTATCCATATTCTAAGTTGTGTATCAATATGGTGACCTTCTGGGAGTGTGGGACCATGAGGTTGATGTGACCGATTAGTAGTAGTGTTGCACCTGTGAATAGCTACTCCATTCCAGCCTGGGTAACATAGCATGACCCTGTCTCTTAAAATTAACTAACAAACTACCTATCTAACTAAGTAAACAAGTAAAAGACATTACAAAGCAAGCCTGGCCCTTCCCCCTTTATACATTTGTGTGCAAGATCCTAGCAGGGAGCTCTGTGCTGAAGAGATGACAAGAAGCTGCTCCTCAGTGTGATGTGCTCTGTGAGTAATATAATTACACTTCAGATGGTTTGGAACTCTGCCATCAGTGTTACCAGTTGCCTTTCATTTAATCCCAACAGCTGCTCAATGAGATAAATCCTATTGTCCTCTCCATTTACCAACAAGGACACTGCAGCTTGGAGAGGACAGGTCACTTGCCCAGGGTTGTCCAGCATTCTGTGGGCTGAAGTCAATCTTCAGACTTAGTTCCCACTCCACAGTTCAGACTTTCAGCCACTTTCCACATGTTTTTGATCTAGATGTATACAAAAGCCTGCATTTTTCAATAGGCATTGTGGGGGTTGCAGGGATACTCCATTCCTGAGCCATGAATAGGCAATGAGTCAGAGAAACGCCAAAGTTTTGCACTGGCTAGAAGTTTGACAATGAAGGAACCTCAGGATGAAGCCCTGTCATGATGGGAAACTGAAGTAAAAGGAGATGGAGTGATCCTTTGGATCACCTTTGGATGTGAGTAGCTCTTACATGGTTCTTGGCTTGGCAGCCAACCAGAGTCAATCTGTGGGGAATCCTCCAAAACTATCAAAAACTTGTGGATTAGGTGAAAATCAGCCTTTTGGCAATTGATCATCACAATCAACAACACTGGTGAAGACCAAGTCTTCTTTGGGGCCACTTAGAAGCCCTCATTCTAACTGCAGATAGGAATGTACTCTCCCTAACATCCCACAGGTGGCTCATACCCAGGGGCCAGTGGAAAAGGTAGAAAAGACTTTTGAACATCGTGTCCAATCCTCATATTTTAAAGGCATGTCAAGAGAGGGCACAAGGGTTAGAACACACCTGAAACTGGAGCTTCCCAGGGGCAGAGGTGGATGTGAGCTCAGGCCAGTTAAATCCAAGCTCCATGTGCCCCCATAACTATAAGTGATCATTCAAAGAAAGAAGGGAAAGAGAAAATTCTGTGGGTTCAGTCCTGGTCCTGATGCCCTGCTGGTGTTGTAAGCAGTGCCCCAGGAAGTACATAGGATAACTGTACTTCATCCTAGAGTATGAACTTGGTGTGCTGCAAACAAGAAAATGGAAGGAAGCAAGGGAGAGGTGCATGAATTCTTGATCCGTTTGTTTCTACCTTTGCCACTGGCCCCTGGGTATGATCTACCTGTGGGATGTTAGGGAGAGTGCAGTGGTTCTTAATCTTGACTCGACATAGAAATTCTCTGAGGAGGTTTAAAAACCTGACCACTCCACAGATCCATGACATCAGAATTTCTGGTAGTGAGGCTCGGGTGACCAGAAGCTTTAGAGCCCCACTGAAGGGTTTAAGTCACCCATCTTTGAAGAAGTTTCCATCTATTCCATCTTGAAGCAGTAATGCCATGTAGTATTGGGTGGACACCCACTTTGGTGCTATACCTTGGACTCTTGATGGCCTTTTTGTCTTATTCTTTGCCAGACAGTGACAGAGCATGAGGCCATCATCCAAGCTAGAAGGGCAGATAGGGTTCAAGCGAGAAGAACAGAAGCAAGGCAGGCTAACACTGTTGGCAGGAGTGAGATGGAAAGCTGTCCAATGAAAGGAAAACACACAGGTCAAAGTAGAACCAGGTCAGTGTGTTCAGGCCAGGGTCCAGCAACCTCACATACTGGTTTAGAGCAAGAGCATGGGGTCTGGCTACACCAACGGCAATTTTTTTTTATATATAAACAGCAGAAAATGGGCTGTATTTTTCAGTGTAGTTCAACTCTGGCCTGCCTTCCTAGATAACACCCATCTGGATAGGGTCATTCATCTTTCAGATACTTCTGGAGCTGATTTCACACCCAGACCCGACACACTGGATTCTCCTGTTACTCAAGATAAAGCCTCCATATCAATCCTGGTAGCTGGGAACTTGGCCAGGGACTCTGGCATCTCTCACTGCTCTTAATTCCTTCATGGCTGAATATTGTTAGTATTGCCTATCACTTCCGATTCTGGTCAATCATATCCGAAGAAGAGATATCAACAGAAGGAGCTTGGGTTTCTTGTGCATGCGTTTATTCTCTAAAATAGATAGCTTCAGATTTTTTAAAAATTAGAAAAACAGCCAAGTAGAACTGCCAAAATCATGAATATTCTGGTTTTAAGTCTAGTAGGAAAATCCTACACTACAAACACAGCAAATGTACTTAAAAATATTTTTTTGGCATTAAAAATTAATTATCAGTATAGCAGAGTGAAGTCTGGTTCAGAATTCTTTTCTGTTACCTGTCACATGTAAACGTGAGAAAGGTTGTTGCTTTCTGGCACTGAATTGCAAGCTCATGTTTTTTTCTGGGTGTGATATTTAATGTTGGTAATTGAAATGAGGAGTAGACTTGGGTGCTGTCTGGGGGCCAGATGCTTTCTGAACAAATATATACACGATGAGTAAAGGCTTGGGAAACAGTATGCCAGCTTTCTTTATTTGTTCCAGAGTAATTTGGTTCATTCAGTGGGATGTGTGAGTGTGATGCAGTTTCTCCACCATATGGCTTCGGCAGCTTCAATGGGTGTCTTCTACTCCAATCTGTGCACATGAGTTGGGTGTGAACGTGTGTGGATGTTAGCATTGGCAGTGCTCAGGTGAGAAGCTTGTGGAAGGGAACATGTGTGGATGCCTGACTTGTAATCCCATTGGCTCATCTCTGAGTTCACCTGTAGCTGCCATTTCAGGTGTGCCGGCAGCACTTCATCTCATGTACCTGCATCAGTGTGCATCTCATCTCTGCCCAGGGACTTCTACGGCATCCTGGCCACTTGCTCAGCCACCTGCAGGGCATGATGGAAGTATCAGTGATTTATTATTTCCATGGGCAACCCTTAACCAAAGAGGGGTGAGTCACAGGTGAATACTTGAGGTTCTCTGTCCTTCTAAAGGAAAATTCAGAAGGGTTTCATTGAGGGTCTCATTGAGGTTCCCAAACAGGTCTGAGCCTCAGCTGCCTACACTGTAACTCCACCCCTATCATGAGTTCTCAAACCTTCCTTCCCCCTCATTTTACCTTCTTTATCAGACATCCTGGGGTCTCTTTCCAAATAAGCTACCTATGCTAAAACCCTTATCTCAGAGTCTACTTTTGAAGGGAATCTAAAACTAAGATAAGAACTTGTTTGTGTGTTAGGGCCAGTTGGAAAATTTGGTGTTTCAAGAATTTCAAAAATCCAGAGCAGACTTTAAATCCAAGGAAGAAACAGCTATCCTCTTTGGAGTTAAAGGATAAAAAGGAAAATCTCAGTTTTCATGAAAAACTCAATCCAGCCGAATCATGTAGGCAAAAAGCAAGACATTATGTGGTTTAGAAAGAGCTAGTCTAGCAGTTTCCTCTTCCTAATTCATGTACTGTCCCACATAATACATTAGGAAAAAAAAAAAAAAACTGGAGAATTTCCATGTGTTGCTCAAAAGTAGTTCACAGATTTAACATAGTGATAGTGATTTTGTCCCAAATCTGACACTGAATCAGATTTAGTCTGACACTGTCAGGGGGTTCTGTAATCTGCCATATGTGGCCTTTTCAATGACTTTTCCCATGTCACAGCTATTGTAGCCAGCATCTGAGTCAAGAAACTAGACCCCAGAAGCCCACCGTATATGTCCTTTCCCCAACCCTCCCTTGCTTCTAGAAAGAGGGCCACTACACTGACTTCAGCAGTAAAAATTATCTTTATATAAATGTAATTATATGGCATAGCCTCTGGGATCTTACAACATGTACTTCTTTTTATTTAGCTTCTTTTTGCTCAATGTTTAATATTTTCTGACTCAGAAAATGGGTACTGTCCTCAAATCCTCCAGATTCTCCCCAGGTGTGGTCTGAACTCTCCTGTGATAGTTAATTTGGATGTCAGCTTGATTAGATAAAGGGACAACTAAGGGATGACTAGAGAATTGATAAAGCACACTGTTGTTGGGTGTGTCTGCAAGACCAGTGTGTGGGCCACTTAAATCAGTGGGAAAGACCTGCCCTGGATGTGGAATGTACCATCTGATAGGCTGAAGTCCTTGATGAAACAAAAGAGAGGAAAATGCTGCTGAGTGCAACTCAGATTAGCATGCATGAAGCCCTAGGTACCATCCTCAGCACCACTTAAAATTTAAAAAATTCTGCTCTAGATGGTGCTGTGACATATTCCTATAGTCCAGGCTAGTCAGAAGGCTGAAGCAGAAGATCACCTGAGACTTCCTGAGGTAGTCATAGTTACACCTTATCTGAAAACAAACAAACAAATGGAAAGAGCCAGCATCCTCTTGGTGCATAGCCCTTTTTGAGTAGGTATATTCTTTTCCTGCTGCTATACCCCAGGGACATTGGACTTCATGTTCTTCAACCTTTGAATGTGAAATTGCACCAGTGGCCCTTCAGGAGTCTTTGAGCCTTGTTCCTCAGATTGGAACTGAATCATTCATTGCCTCTTGTCTTGTTCTGAGGCTTCTGTCTTCTTGAACTCAGTGGTTACCAGTTTCCCTGACTATCCAGCCTGCAGATGATCACTGGGGGTCTGTTCAGTCTCTGATCCTATAAGCCAATCAAATAAATCCCTCTTATAATCATATATGTTCTCTTAGTTGTGTTTCTTTGGAGAACCCTGATGAATATCTCTCTCCTCCACAACCTGGAATCACAGGGTGAAGAAAGGATAAATCTGGGCCTTATGTTTCGGGCAAACAATATCAGGAGCTATTGTGAATGGTTTGCAAAATGTTGCTTTATAGACTCTTTATTTCTTAAATACCAGAGCCAGCAGTTCATCAGAGAGAATTTATCAAGGGTTTCCTAGAAGTCCTACTGGGGGTGCGGCCCCAGAACCACATGGTCACCCAGGCCCTTGTGGAGTTATTGGGAGCCTGCTTGTCATAAATCTTAAAACAGCAACACTAGTTATAATAATAAATGATCAAAATCATGTAGAAATGGGAATGTAGTTCAGTGACAGTGTGCTTATCCACCATGCACAAGACCCTGGGTTCAATCTCCAGCACAGCAAAAGAAAAAATAAAATAGAAGCATGTATTGAACACACATGAGCTACAATGCTAAGAACTTTCCATACACTGCCTTATTCAATCCTTATGAAAGCTCTGTGAACATTGAGTTCTTTGTACTACCCAGAATTTCCTAGCTGTTGTAACAAACAGCCCCACTATCAGTGAGTACCATGATCAATGTTTACCACTTGAGCACATGGCTTTTGAATGCAATCAACAGGAAGGCTTGTGATGCTGCCTCTTCAATGAGTGGTCCCCAGATGTTGTGGTAGATTGTAAAAATGGAATGGATTCTTGGCAACTTACCCCTCAGCAGGTGGAAATGATTTCCTTACTACTTGAATCTGAGTTGCCTTGGAACTTGCATTGGCCAGCACATAGCATGGAAGGAATGTTGCTGGAATAAATTGCCTGGGCCTCAGGAGACCTTGGGAGTTTCTGCTCTCACTCTTGAAGCCTTGTTACTACCATATGGAGGCATACAAGCTCGTCCACTGGGTGATTAGTGACAACTGCAAGGGAAGTGGGGAATGGCTTTATCATGAGTCTACCAGGAAAATGAGATTAGTTTTATGAATTACAGTTATCATCTCTGCCCCACCCATTTTTATGGATGAGTAAATTGAAGCTCAGATGAGTCAAATAACTCGTCCAAGTTCATGTAATCAGAAGTGGCAGATTTAGGATTTGTACCATGTTTGAACTGACCTCCTGGGTCAGACCTGAGTCCCAGGTCTGATGCATCCACCTCCCACCTTTCAACCTTTTCTCCTCTTGTTTTTCCATTGCTGGGTAGATAAAGACATACATAATTCTCTGAAAAAGAGATTAGCAGTCTTATGTAGAGATGTTTAATAAAGTATCAGAACTCACCTGATCTTTCTCTACAATACAATCAGGAGAATTAATGAAAGACTTATTTATGTTATATACTGTTGCTTATAAAGCTTTTTTGCTGACATTGTCTTCTTTGATCATAACAATAGTCCTGAGATTGTTATCTTCTCACCAAACCACCAAACTGATATGAAAACTGACACTCAAAAAAAAAAAATATATATATATAATTAAAAATTAAAAAACTCAAATCCCCTAAGCCTAGCTAATAGGGAGTATAGGTTGGATTGGGACTCATTCATGACTTTCAAACAAAAGTTCAAGCCTCTTTCCATTAAAAATAAACGAAAAGTAAATTATTGATAAAATGAAAGGTTTGAGAAGACCTGGGAAGCTGTCCAAAATTTTTTATGTAGAGAACACACAGTGGATTATTTACCTCTTTGCAAGTCTCTCTAGATGGATATCTATGAATGGGAAGGATCTACTGTATTGTAAAATCTTTCAGAAAAAAAAATTTACAGTCTGTAATTCAAGTTTAGATAAAGGGAATGTCAGAGAAATAAGCTCCAGGAAAGACTTTCTGGCTGAAGGGGACTGTATGCCTATCTTTAAAAAGAAGTCTAATCTAGATGGTTAGATCTTGGTGTGCAAGACAACTGCAGAAGAGTCCAGGGTAAGAGGCAGCCTCCAGATGACTGCAGGGGCTGGGCTGAGGTGGAGATAGGTGGGTGGGATTTGCTTAGGGCTGTGGCCAATTTGGGTGAGTGGCAGGGATGTGCTTCAGTTCAAGCATAGAGTGCAGCGGGCGCATCCCCATTACAGGTTCCTAATTTACCTTTGAGTGTAAAGGTCTCAGCAGTTCTTTCACACTCTTTCTCTTTGACTCTCTCATCCAGTTCTTTTTTTTCTCCTTGTTTTCCTTGCTGTCATTTTGCCCCCTTCCACCCCACCCCGCAAACTGTGGTCCTTAGCTAATCTGAAGTGAGAAAGGATGCGGAGGAGTGAAAACTCTCACTGTTATACATTTTACTATCATGATATAAACCAAAGCAATAAAAAGCAACTCAGTTCAACTACTAGACAGAGATAATATGGAAAATAAGCAAATCAGGCTCATAAGTGTGATGAATTAATAATTGATGTGCTTAATAAACCTCCAGCTGCCCCTTGTGTGAAACTTCAGTCATCCCATAAAATGAATGAATGACTTTTACCAGAAGCTTGGCTATTGGATTATATTCATTATATGTTTCCATATGGCAATGGTCATATCTTATAAAGGAAAAGAAAGTAAACTCATCACAAAAATAGAAAGAGGTACATGAACTAAGAAAGAGATGCTACTCAAAAACATTTGAAAGAATTTGGAGAAGCCTCATGTATCTTCTATTACTGGCTGATCTGTCTGAACACCATCCCTAGAAAAAAGTGGTTGGCTGGATAAAAATTTGAAAAAAAATAATTGTCGTGTTTTCCCGGAACTGTAATTTATTTATCTCATGCTGCCCCTCAAAGTTTAATCTTCCACAAGCCAATATACAATTGGAAATTTAGTTATGGAGTGACTTTCTTCTTTGAAAATTCAGTTAATGCTTACTGAATTGAACTGATGGGGATTCCGAGTCCTCTGGTCCAATCTCATGCGCAGGGTTTTGAAATATTGTGCCATGTTGTTACCTTGCAGTAAGTTGAGATGAAATTATCAGGTAGGATATTCACAGGGGGTGGGGGAGGAGAAGTTTTTTGTGTGTGTGTGTGTGTGTGTGCGTGCGTGTGAGTGTGAGAGAGAGAGAGAGAGAGAGAGAGAGAGAGAGAAAGACTGATTTTAAAAATTAAATATTTGCAGAGTGAGCAGAGTGTGACTTGCTAGGTCAAAAAGATCTACTTGATTTTATGATGAGATATGAAATAAGATCCAGTGTAGAGAATTTTAAAAAACAAAAAATGGAGCAATATTCAAGAGCTTCCAGGTGTTGGTGTTGGTAAGAAAGGGACAAATGAATGAGAATCTGATGACATCAGGATGCTTCTCATTGCAAGAAAAAATGGAGAAATATATTCAAATTATTGTGGGAAAAAAGACAATGAACTTGATAGTTTATAGCCAGATAAAGCATTTTTCTAGTGGAAGAGTTAAACAAAATTTTTCTAAAAATAAAAACAATTCAAAACACGATGACCTCTTAAAAGCATACACTAAAAAGACTTCTTTGAAAATAGAATTTTTCTTTAAAATTACTAAAAGATGTACTCCAGAAAGAAAAAATAAACTCAAGGCTAAAAATAGTACACAGAAAACAAAAATAAAGACATAGAGAATTTGGGGGCAAAATTGAAATAAATTTTATTTAAAGGGTAAGAAAATCAAACAATTCTATAAGATAAATAAGCAAAACCAGTAGGAAAATTTTTTTCAATTTGGTAGAGACATATTTGAGAATATATATTTAAACCTGATTTTTGATGGTAAACAATTGAATATTTTCCACTTAAGAAACAAGGCAAAATGTTCACTTTTACCAGTTTTTCTGACTTCTTACAGAAATTTGTATGCAGAACAATTGGGAAAAAATCCAATGGAAATAAACATAGAAAAATAGAAAAAAAATAAACAATGGAATAGAAAAGAACTGAAACTGTCTTTATTCACATTAAAATCATTATATAATCCTGTATATAGAAAATCCTAAGGAATCTACACATATTTAAAAATCTGGTAGAACTGCTAAGAGAGTTGGCAGGTTTGTAGGATACAAGATCAATATACAAAACTCATCTATGCTTCTACATACTAGTCATGAATAATCCAAAATGAAATTATATAAATAATTCCATTTACAAAAACAGCAAAAAGAATAAGATACATAGGAATATGTGTAATGAAAACATAGGATTTTTACATTGGAAACTATAAAATATTGTTAGGAAAAATTTTAAAAGTTTTAAATAAATAGAGGTACATTCCATGTTCACGGATAGAATGATTCAGTATTGTTAAGGTGTAAGTTCTCATCAAATTGATCTATACATTTGATACCACTATTATCCCAAGTGTGCTAGGTGAAAGAAGACAGACATAAAAGACCCTATATTGCATGATCACATTTATATAATATTATCATTTAGATATATTATGTCCCCTAAATCTCCTATTTTAAAAGAAGGAATATTCAGAGGTGAAATGACTAGATTATGAGAGCTGTAACCCAGATGGTCCACCCTAGTTTGAATGGACTGATAGGTGCTGCTCCAGGAGTGGCTGGAGAACGTGAGTCATTGGGTGCCTGGGCTGGAAAAGCTTATCTTCCCGGTGACTCCTTCTCTTTTTTTCTGATTCCCAGTTGCCATGAATGCAGCAGTTTTCCTCCACCACTCCCTTCTGCCATGATGTTCTGCTTCACCTTGGACCCAGAGCAATGGAGTCAGCTGACCATGAACTGACCCTCTGACACCTTGAACCAAAATAAATTTTCCTTCCTCTAATGCTCTTGTTAGGCATTTTGGTCACAGCAATGAAAATCTGACTAATCCACTGGCTCTGAGAATTGGAATTGGGTGCCCTTCTCCACTGCAAGTAGGAATGTGTGTTCTCTCTCTCTCTCGCCCTCTCTCTCTCTCTCTCTCACACACACACAGTTACACTATTAAAATAGAGAAGCTGAGATATGTTTGAAGTTTAGATATTGTTTGCATCCAAAGTTTTGTATGTGGGAAGCTTGGTCCCCAATGTGATGATACTGAAATGTGGTAGGACTTTAAAGAGATGGAACTCAGTAGGAGACTGGGTTATAACTACCCTCATAGGAGAACTGATGCCAGTCTCCTAAAGTGAGTTGGGTCTGGCAGGAGTAGATTAATTCTCAAAGAGAAGGTTGTTACAAAAGAGTGATATGGGCCCCCTCCCCTCTCATTTCCTCTCTCTCAGTGTGAGCTTGCTCCTACTCATTCTTGCGATCGTGCCACCCACTATGTTCTGATGCCACTATGGAGTCCTCACCTGGTGCCAGGTCTGTGCTGTTTGGACTTTCCACCCATCAGAATTGTGAGTCCTATAAAGCCCTATCTTTACAAAGTACTCAGCCTCATGTATTTTGATTTAGCAACACAAAATGGAGGGGAGTGGCCATCGGCAGGATGGAGAGCCAGGGTATCCCCTCCTCATCAGAGGCAAACATATTCTGGGACCTGAGCATCTGTTGCTCTCCATGGCTCAGATTGTGTGCCAAAACAAACCCGTGTCAGGATTGTGTGCCAGGGCCCCAGGTCTTGGGATCCAAAGTGTGTAGACTATTGGCATAATTGTGTTCAAACTTTTATAATAGTTGTTTAAACAGGACTCTCCCTGTGCCAAATGGGGAAGTAGATAGATTGAATATGAAAAACATTTGTTAGTAAACTGATTGCACTTATTAAAACTTATCCTGTGTATGAGTAGAAAGCTGCTCATGCAAGAGGCCCACTGCCCACATTGGCTCCCTCAAGAGTGTGTCCAGAAGGCCCTAAGACAGATGTGTTGGTTGTATTTGGTTTGTTCTACTTATTACAGGAACTACATTTTTTCCCCAACACTATTAATTACTTTTTCTTGTTGTTGAAAATTACCTGGTAGAAAACATTGAAGAACAATATAATAAAAAGATGGCATTTAGAAGAGTACAAGAATTACAAAATGTTAGTACAAAGACTAGAAACAGCATACAGATTTCATATGTATAGAATTACTGAGCTTTGCTGGGAAATATTCAAGAAGTCCTAAAACTAAAATGGTTATTCATTATGTACTTGTATAAAAATATTTAATATTTTCATAAGATACTTCTAAAATTAGTTTATAAAATCACTGCAGTCCCACTCAAAATTGCAAAAGTAATCATCACAAACGGTATAAGTTAACTACAAAAATCAAATGGAAAAGAAGGTGCACAAGAATATTCAGAATAATTTTCAAGTTATACACAGTGATGTGGACTTGACTAACTAAACTCCATAAAATAATGTTTTATTTTATTAAAATCATTTTAAAAATCTCATTTTGCTACTGTTGAACTTAATACCACTTATGAATAAAGCCAATTCCAAGTGTATTAAAGTAAAAATAAACGAAACAAATACTCCCCTATCTCTAAACCAAAACAATTATAAAATCAGTTAATACAAAGAGAAAGTTTATATTGCTGGGGTTAGAGAAAGCTTTTTAAAAACTATCTTTGACACAAATGGTACTGCATCAAAATTAATGTTGTCTTTAAAATAGAATCAGCATAAATAATCCTAAAAAAGGAGACAAAAAATCTTTTTGACAAATATAATAAAATATTCACATCCAGAATATAGAATGAAATCCTGTAAATTCATTTGAAGAAAATAATATAATCTAAACTATCTGAGAGGAAGTTATTAACTGAGAATTCAAAGTAGAGAGAATGGGAAACCAGTCTATCAACTGAGTGGATCTTGTAGAGTGACATACAGATATTCCAAGAAGCAGAGGCAGTAGATTGAAAGACTATGTGTTTATTTATTAGCAGGGACAATATCACCAAGATGAAGAAATGAGAAAGACACAGGGAAATGGATAAGCTAGTTGTGATACAAATTGCCAAAACTAAAACCAAAGCAAATGAACAAATCCCCAAATCCCTAAGATGAATATGTGTAAATGCATAGAAAAAATGCTAGAAGTCTATTCAACAAATTGGTACCACAATGTTTTCCTATTATAATCAAGAACTGTATTGTCTTTTAGCTCCTGAGTGTGATAGCTCTTAGTAACACACCTGTTTTCCCACCTATCCAAAGAAGGTGCCATACTTACTTTGTCCTTATCAGGGAAGTATTGTAAGAAGTTATTTGAAGGAAATTTTTCTTTAAGATACCATTCCCCACTGCATGGAAGAAGAAATCTGATTGGTCAACAAATATATGAAAAAATGCTCAACATCTCTAGCAGTTAGAAAAATGTTAACTAAAACTACACTGAGATTTCATCTCACTTAGTCCGAATGGCAATTTCCAAGAATACAAGTAACAATAAATGTTGGTGAGGATGTGGGGCAAAAGGTACACTCATATGTTGTTGGTGGGACAGCAAATTGGTGCAACTAGTCTAACAAACAGTGTGCAGACGCCTCAGAAAGCTTGAAATGGAACAACCATTTGACTCAGTTATCCCACTGCGTGGTATCAAAGGACTTAAAATCAGCACACGATAGTGATATGGCCACATCAAAGTTTATAGCAGCTCAATTCACAATAGCTAAACTATGGAACCAACCTAGGTGCCCTTCAACAGATGAATGGATAAAGAAAATGTATTTATATATATATATATATATATATATATATATATATATATATATACACACACACACACACACACACACACACACACACACACACAATGGAGCCATAAAGAGAAATGAAATGATGGCATTTGTTGGTAAATGGATGGAACTGGAGAGTATCATTCTAAATGGGATAAACCAATCCCCCCAAACCAAAGGTCAAATGTTCTCTCTGATATGTGGATGCTAACTCACATAAAGAACGTGGGGGTAGGGAAGAATAGAAGTACATTGGATTAGACAAAGGGGAATGAAGGAAAGGGAGGGGAAATGGGAATAGGAAAGGTGGTAAAATGAATTGGACATTACTTTCCTATGTTCATAAATGAATACATGACCAATGTAATTCCACCTCCTGACAACCAGAAGAATGGGAAGTTGTACTCCCTGTATGTATAATAGGTCAACATACATTCTACTGTCATGTACAAATTTAAAAAAAGAAAGAAACTTGAATAAAAAAGATGCTGTTCCCATGATCAGCCATGTCAGAGTGTGTGAGTGCCTGATTTGCTTATGAGGAGTGAGAAGTCCCAGGTGGGAGCAGCTAGCTGCAATACTTATCTGTTACCCACCCCATGGACTCTTGTCTCTTTGCCAGCCTATCTTGCCAATCAAAAATACCAAGGAGCTTCACAAAACTCTCTCCCTTTAGGCAACTGGTTAGGTTCTCAGCAGGAATAGGCTTTGTGTGGAGGGAAGAGCTCCCAATGACCAAAAGTCATTATTTCACTATTCCAGGACCCACAGGAATATTAATAGCAAATACAACTGATTAACTGACTTACAGCAAATCAAACACATGCTCAGATATCAGGAATAAAGTCCTCACCAGGCTCCTGACTACAGTAATACGAGTTCATTGTTCACTTAGACCCAAATTGAATGAAGACTTTTCCCAGATCTCAATGAGTTTACTCATCAAAAGATTACTTTATGAATGTGGAATTCTTGCTTTTCTTCTCTGCTCAGTAATTTTCTAACTGAAATAAAGCAGTATAGTCTCAGAACCAGGGTAATAATCCTTTGCCTTCACACATCCAAACAGAATTCACCAAGCATTTGCCTGAATGGCAGAAAGAAACAAAAATGCAGAACCCAGTAAAGATCAAAAACCTTAGAAAAACCAAATCAGGAGCTTGAGTCATGGTCTGTGACCTCATCACCTTTCAGGGCCTTTCTACTGCACTTGACCTGTTGTTGTTCACTTACTTCTTTGGAATAATTTGTGGAAAGCATTGGAACCTAAAGAAGAGCAGAAATTCAATCTGAGCTTATCTCCTCCATGCCTTCTGTGTGCTACAGAGGCTTCCAGGAAGCACGGTGTGAAATCTGTGCCAGACAGGGCTGAGAGCTTCTGAACCAGGTGCAGGCCATGCCCTGCCTACATCCCTCCCTCATCACCATGACCCTGAAATGGGAGGGACACCTCTGCTACCCAACAGATTCCCAACTTAGGCACCAGTAGTTCACCCAGACCAAAGAAGCTCACCCAGCTTGTTGCAAAATTTAGTACACCCAGCAGTGATCTCCAACTAATGGGGGCTCAGAATCTGTGAACAAGATCTCAGAACCCCCTGTCCAGTTGGTGCGATCCTGATGTGTGCTCTACATGCTTCCCAGAGGTCATGGTGGAACTGAGCCCTATGGCCCATCACAGGGACCACTTTAAAGTTTTTATCCTTTTTCTATCCCACTTTAGCTTCCTGGGCTTAACTTCCAAATAAAATCATATGCACCCAAGTTGGGTCATGCTCTACATTGGGAGAACTAAATCAACACATTGCATATTTTCATCTTATCCTTGTTTCTGTCCTCAAGTGCCTGGAGTAGAGTGGCTATTTGTCAAATGTCTTTTTAAAAAACATGTTTTTATTAGTGCATTATAGTTATGTACAATAGTGGTTCATTCTGACATAATCATACATATATGGAATATAATTTGCTCCATTTCAGTCCCTAGTGCTTCCTCTTTCCCTCCCCCCTTCTGTCTCCTCTCCCTCTTTTCATTCCTCTATTCTACTGGTCTTCCTTTTATCTATTTATTGTTTTTTTTCAAATAGGTGCTTTATAGATATACATAAAGGTGGAATCACTGTGGTATATTCACATGGGTACATAGCATAATTTTGTCAATTTCACTTCACCATGCCTCCCTTTTCCCATCCTTCCTCTTTCCTCTTCAATCCCCTTCCTGTAATTCACTGATCTCCCCCTTCAAATTACTTTTAGTGGACAGAAACTCCACCCATGTGTGACTAAAAAATGCTTGATAATTTCACCTTTTTCCTCTCTTGTAGGCTGACTTTCCAAGAAAGGAAGTGAGGGAGGAAGGGAGGGAGGGAGGGAGGCAGAAAGAGAAAGAGAGAGAGAGAAAGGGCACACAAAAGCACCAGATCTTGAAATTTTGCTTCCAATTATTTTGGGTAAATACCCATCCACCTTTATGTTAATGGTCAAATGCAGGACATGAAAGTCAATGTCCAATTTGTGTTTCCTTTTTCACAGATGTGGATGTTACCAATCTCCTAAGCCAGCAGCATAAAGGTCATTTTTCTTTCCAATGCACATTTTTTCCTTCCTTGGGGTGGCAGCCCCAGTTTCCACAGCTGCAGGATCCTACATAGGGTGCAGGGAAATGGATGACCAAGGAAGGGAGTTGTGTCTTTGTGCATAAAACATCCCCCTTCACTTGGAAGGCCTGGGGAGATTGTATTCCCTGCTTGGGGCAATACTTTGAGTAGTCTAACATTTTCACAGGGACAGCAGGCAGCCATTGGAAATCACAAATACACAAAGCAATTAGGAGTGCTGAGTATTCCTTCAAGTCTATCACTCAGTAGTATTGCTGCAGCTGTTGTGAATACTCTTGTGATCACCAAGATGTCACTGGGCCCCAGGTCTCATGCTAAGTGCTCTACGCACATTTTTCTGTTTCACTCTTAGAAAATCCTTAAAAGGTGGGCACTGTTGTAACACATCAGGGTAAATTTTTTTTTTCATGACTCAAAAAAGAGTTCATTATGTACTCAACTCTCTCAAAGGGAATTCTAGGGGCTGGGTTTGTTAACTGAAGGTTTGAAAGAAGGAATCTAGCTAACTGTTACCCCATACCCTGGATGGAGCATCCAGGGAGGAGGAAGACCAGAGACGGATCAGGCTCCTTATCCTATGTCAGATCCAGGGGCTTCTGGCACTACTTTGTCACCTAGGGGTGAGATAGGATATATGAGAGGATCAGAGAATACTGGAGACTAAAGACAGGGCTGAGAGAGGGTAGTGGTCAAGCAACCTGGTCAGGTCATAGCAAAGACAAGAGCCCCCTCAGGAGAGGCCATCTGGAGCCATCTGGTGACATCTTAACCAGGAGTTCAGCTGCTGGGCCTGATCAAGAGAAGGAGGATTGAAAGAGGTGAATCATGATATAGTGTAAGGAATTGCTCCTCCATGCCCCAAGTCTCAATCATGAAATAATCTCCCTGTTGTTAAATAGGGCATTGACCCATAGATTTTCCTTTTATGATAGCCTTTAGATCATGCACACGTGTTTTAAATTCAATTATCTGCTGTAATCTGTTTTGACAATTATGTTTTAAAAGGAAGGTGCTGTCTTTACATTCTTGAAAGCTGTGGCAGCAGCCTCCCTCCCCTCCTGCCTCATACTCTCTTCCTTTCTCCTTCCCTTCACTTTCCCCACTCTCCTCCCTTCCTCTACCCTTCTTCCCTTGTCTCCTCCTTCAGTTAATTGATTTTCTATCTTAAGTTGTGAGCTGTGCATAAGAAGATTACATGGGAGTGGAGTTTGGGGCTGGAGAGTAGAAGGAGGTCCTTCTTGTGGAGACTCCTGGCTGGAGTCTGGCCTCATCTACTAGACTGGGCAGGTTTCTCATCTGGACATGTGGTCAGCCAATGAAGAGACACCTTGTTTGCATGTGCCATCAGCCCTACATATACATTTTCCTCCATACCTCACTGGGGGTGTGATCTAGGCTGTGCTCAGGACACAACTGGGGCTTTTGAGGGTCCATCATGCCATCATATCCAGAATAGCTGAAGAGTCAGGGTACTATAGTTTAAGCCTAAAATGTCTCTTAAAAGCCATGTGTTGAATGTTGGTCCCCAACATGTGGCACTATTGGGAAGTGGTAAGATCTTTAAGAAGTGGAGCCTGGTGGGAGAAAGGTCATTGGCATTGGAGACAGTCCTTGAATGGAATATTGGGACCCTGGTGTCACCCTGGTCCCCCCCCCCTCCCTTCCTCCCTCTTAAAGGGTGAGCACCTTCTTCTGCCACATGCTCCCACCATGATATTCTTTCTTACTATAGGCCTCAAAGCATCAGAGCCAACTGAAATTTCTGGACTGGAGCCTCTAAAATTATAAGCCAAGAGATAAGTCTTTCCTCCTTATAAGTTGATTTTTCTCAGGTGTATTGTCACAGTGATGGAAAGCTGACTAATACACAGGGACAACAGAGAACAATGAAAGATGGTGAGTTATAGGATTCTTGGTGGACTGAACCACACATTTATCATGTCCTCTTAGACTCCAGCTGCCTCCATCTTGCCACTGATGCCAATGATGATTCATTGAGAGTTTAAAACTAAATTTCTAGACAACAAAGATAAAGCTTCTGGAAGGGCCAAAGGTATTCCCTGCTCCCAAGGCTTCCTTTGCATCCAGGCTCCCAAGGATTGACCCAAGTGTCCTGTCCTTTTGGGAGTGTCTGTACCTCTTCAGAAGGCAGGACTGTGGCTGACCATTCAGTTGTAAGGGTTTATGCAAACCAGGAGGCCTTGTGCTGAACAGAGGGAAGGGATATCCTCAAAGTCCAATGCCTACCATCTCAGCAATACCACATCCATTTTGTTTTTCTTAGTTTTTGTGTTACTGTAACCAATAGAACTTGCAAGAACAATTCAAGGAGAAAAGTTTATTTTGGCTAATATTTTCAGAATTTCAGTCCATTATTGGCTTACTTGATAGCTCTGGGCCCAAGGTGAAGCAGGACATCATGATGGAAGGGTATGGTGAAGGAAAGCAGCTCAGGACATGACAACCAGGAAGCAGAGAGAGAGCAATTTGTGCTCATAGGTTTATATTTTGATATAACCCCCCAAGGCATGCCCCCAGTGAGCTGCCTTCTCTAGCCACACCTTACCGGCCTATGGTCACTGCCTAGTTAATCTGTATCAGTGGATTAATCCACTGATTGTTTTACCATGCACATAGTCTAATCATTTTACATCTGGACTTTTTGCATTGTCTCACACACGAGTTTTTGGAGGATACCTCATATCCAAACCATAATACCTGTCAACAGTCCTTCTACTCCACCCTCCTGTAGGGCTTCTCTTTCGTGTCGGCTCAGACTGACAAATGGTGTCACACCTCTGGTTTCCACTCTTAATTAGATCTTCTCTTAAGGTTGAGGTACTTACATGGGTTTCTGAGATGATGAAAGTGGAAAATCTTTCTTTAAAACACAGGCATTGCCAGGAAGGGTGATGCTACTTACTATCTCAAGTGCCTCAAGTACCTTGCTTAGGTGGTTTAATTCTAGCCTCTGCCCCTCAGACAGCTAAAAACCAAAGCTTTACGGTTGAATTATACAGATTTGTAATATTAAAGATAGGAATAATAACTTAATCACCAAAGTTTTTAACTCTTTCTCAAGCATTGCAAAATGTCTTCATTTACTGGAGATAGGAATTGATGAAGTATAAAAACAATGTGAGAGAAAAAGAAGAAAACCTTCCCCAAGCTAAATAGTATAAAAAATGGATTAGAATCTATTTTTTGCTCCCTTACACAGTAAAACACAAGGTCAAGCTTCAGATGTGAAATGCCTTCTTAGAATCAAGCTGAGCATTCAAAGTAGACTTAGTGCTCATCTTTCTCAAATTCTGGTCCATCTTTTTGGTGAAACATCAGTACCTGGGGCAGAATCAGTCATTTTCAATTACCTAGAAACTGCTTCTGATTTAATAAAAGTAAAGGGTAACAATTTGATTTGAGATTTGATATTCAATTCAAATTATCCATTGATAAACTGTGTATTTGTTCCTTGGTAAAATAATACAAATCATATCAACTTACTTAGTTGCAATAATTGTTTTTATTGATTTTAAGTAATTACTCTATCTTTAAAAATAATAACTCTCTAAAGTTTCCTCTCTTTTCCTCTTTTATTTTGCCTAAAGTGGGTGCTCCATTGGGTTCTAGGTATCCAATTCAATAATATTGAATGGATGATTTTTAAGAAATTGAAACTCACTGGGTACAGTGATGCATACCTGTAATCTCAGTAGCATGGGAGGCTGAGACAGGAAGATTGCAAGTTCAAAGCCATCCTTAGGGAGGTCCTAAGCAACTGAGTGATACCCTGTCTCAAAATAAAAAATAAAATAGGCTGGGATGTGGCTCAGTGGCATATTATCATCCTCCCAGGGGAGGATGCCATGGCTGACAATTCTTGTGGCACCTAAGTGGAGGTCCTATGTTTGTGCCATGTTCTTTATCAAGCTCTCCCTTTTGACTGCTAGAAGAAAATGATGCTGCACTTTGAACCAGGAAAGGCTATAGGGAAGTTTTAGAGACCCTGGGGTGGACTGTGATATCAATGAAAAACTCCTGGGTAGGAGATTTCTATTTTATATGGTAATAAATTTATGGTTAAGTATTTCTATGATATAGGTAGGACCCCTTGCTCCTGCCCCCCCCCCCCCCAAAGAAATAAATTTAAAAGTTCATGAAGAACTGGAAATGCAGGAGTAAAAAAAAAAAAAAAAATGAGGTGGCTGGAGAATGAAACAGGGCCAGAATCTTAATTCTTCTCAGCAATTTAGGTGGATGGTGGAATTTACAGGAGCATGGTGTGGCCTCATAGACTTGTTTTGAAAAGATCCTACTGAATGGAAGATATTGAACAGGATGAAATTAGAATCACAAAGTTCCTGTAGGAGGTCTGAGGTAATAACTCAGTGGGAGAGTGCTTGCCTGAAATGAGTGAGGCCCTGGGTTCAATCCTCAGCACCACATAAAAATAAATAAATAAAAATAAAGAAAGATATTGTGTCCATCTACAACCAAAAAAAAAAAAAAAAAACCTGTAGAAAAGATCCTGTAGGCCAAACCCAGCTACAAGCCAGAGGGCAAAAGATTACTCTCAAATTTTTCTCCATTGCTGGATGGTGATGCCATTCATTGAGACCAGAAACACTGCATGCCAGGAACTCCTAAACATTTCTTACATTGTTCTCAGAAAAATAATGAAGTAGCTACTATTTACATAGGGGGAAACTAAGGTTTAGTTAGATTACCTTACTAGAGCCACAGCTGAAGAGTGGTAGAATCAGCACTGAAACTCAGGTATGTAGAACCCCATAGCAATGATTTTAATCACTTTGAGATTCTGCCTCCTTGATCATGTTAGTGGGGAAAAGGTAGCGATAATATTTAAGTTAGAAAAAAAAAGTCCATGAAAATCCCAAGTTGAAGGAACATTTGAGTCTCTTAAGTACATGGCTAAGAGTGAATGCAAGGCCAAGAGAAGGCCTGGGCAGGGGTGACTCCAGTTCAGGTAGTAGAAGCCCTCTCGGGTGCAGAAATCACTCTGAATAAATCGTTTTGCTACAGTCAGATTCTAGAGACCCTCTTCTGAGATAGGAGGACAGGCATCAGGACTTCCCCTGTCATTGTAGCAGACATGGCCTTTTCAGAGTTTATTCTGGTATGTTTAATTGTATTTGGTAAAGTCCCCCACTGGCCCTGACTGCTTAGAGAATAAAATTCAAGTGACTTCAGCTGGTTTCAAAGTCCCTTTGGGTTTCCTCCCAACGTCATTCCCAGGATGAGCTCACATTACCCTGGTTACTACAGCTGTGCACCCATTACACCAGTCATGTCCTTCTCTGCACAGTATGTGTCTCCCAGCTCCAAGCCTTTATTCACTCAGTTACTTCTCTCGGGAATGCCTCTCCTTCTGTTCACAAGTTTATGTTCTGTTGACAAAACTTCCAACTGAACTTCTTTCTTCTTGAATCACCAAATGTACTACAGTATGGGACCAATGGTTTGTTGGCAAATGTTTGACAACTAGCTCCAGTGGGGGGTCTTGGAGCCAAAGGAGGAAAAGCTGATTTGTAGCATGCAACAATGTATGTGTATTTACTCTCACCATGGCCAATTTTAAAGTATCAACCGTTTAACAATAGGCTCACAAGAACACTGAAAATGTTAACATTTGGTTCTCACCACATACCAGCATAACACTGCCTGAGTCACATCTCTGAAGACTGCATTGGTGTGCAGTGTTTGCATTGGCTCAAGTGTTTTATGAAATTCCTGAAGGTGGGTCCCATTTGTAGCCATGGTGAGAACCCTAGCATATAATCATCCTGGCTTCAAAGTAACATTTTTTGGAGTGAAGACATCTCTGGTCCTTTGCTATACCCCCAGAGAATCCAATGTATCTGATTTCAGAGCTTGGCTATTTCCACCATTTTCCAGGTGATACTCAGATGTGCCTACGTTTGAGAACCAGTACCCCTATAATCTCTCTTTACCATGATTACTGGTGGTTTCCTTCTATTGTTATTGGCTGTGAGCAGGTCTAATCTTCTTGTTAGGTTGTGATAACTCAATCATGTAACAACAAGGAGTTCTTAAATAAAAGTAGTATCACAAGAAATGTGTATTTTTTAAAAAAATTAGTCATGATGCATTCATAATGGACTCAGTTTGTATTTGCTGAAAGTGTGAAGTAGCAGAGCTTGTGATCTAATTGTCCAGGGGCCTGGCCATGCCCCACATGGCCCTAACCTAGTTCCTGGAGGTTCTTGGAGAACTGACACCTGCTCAGGGCTCTATGCAGGGCACTCCTTCCTGTCCATGTGCTAATCCTTTATGGAGATGATCCATCCCTTACCTGCCTCCACCTGCAGCATTTACTGTCTTTGTCCCCTGATGAAGCTCCAGGAATCTTGCAGTCTTTCCTCCCATTGTAACAGGGGTCCACTTCATGCTTTAATCAAAACTCTTGTAGCTTGGCTACTGCCATTTATTTTAAAATTAATATGGTTTCTCCTTTTTTTTCTCTTCTCTCTCCCCTTCCCCAACCTTGGGGGAAGCAAGACAAGATTACTCTTTTTCCTAGTCTAGGCTAAAGAATCTGTCCTTGAACAAACAGACCACACAGGGAGTAAAGCAATTCAGACTTCCAGACTTTGGGGATAGGGCTGGAAAATCCAAGAAATAGCTCTCTCTCAAGTCTACAAATGAATTATGACCCCTAACTGGAATGTACACTTTGAACCACCTTTCTGAAAGCCTTGTATCCCTCTTAACAGAATCACAGCCTCTGGGACAGAAATCCCCTATGTTTCTCCTTTGCCATCAAAACAATAAAACTTATTTTTCCTTTCTTTCAAAGCCTTGTCTTTGTTATTGGATTGATATTGGGGACAAAAACTGAGGTTTTGGTAACACCAAATTTGCATTCATAAAGATCATTCATGAGGACTTTCCTACCCCTGAAATTTGGCCACACAATTAACTCCCAGCTAGATCACTGAGCTGCTGAGCAGCATGTCCAGGTAAGTTTCTGGCTTGCTAACTCTTAGTCCCTTCCCATGCAAGCAAACCCTGCCCAGAGGAAACTGAGGATAGATATATATATATATATATATATATATATATATATATATATATATATATATATATCTATCTGTAGGCAACTCAGAGAAATGCAATGTGACCTTCAGTGTGATTGATTACAGGTTTAGGAGGAGTCAGAGTTGGCAAGAGCCTATCTAGAGCAAAAATGAGAAGGTGGCCTTAATTTCCCCATGCACTTGACATACCAGAAGTAGAAAATTATCCTCTATTCTTAGCTCTTTAATTGAGTAGCTTTGGCTCTGAGCACTAATAACTTTTTCCTTATTTTATTCTATTTTATTTATTAACTGCTCTTTCCTTCACCACAGTGTGAGCATGTTTCCCTTCTCCATAGTCTAATGTCCCCTTGGAACTGTTTAAAATCCTGGGTAGAGTGTTCTCAAATGCCAGGTAAGAATCTACATAGCTTTTCCCAAGTGTATCTCTCAGGATGAAAAGAGGGAAACCAGCATTTCTAATAATTTATTGTATGCAAATAGGAATCTAGATCTTAACTTACTCAACAATATCGCTAGTTAGATACAACTATTTCCATTTAATTGAAAAGAAAACTGAAGTTTATACAATTAATATATGTCAAGTGTCCCTCAAAAACTCATATGTGAGACAATGCAAGAAAGTGTATAGGTAAAATGATTGGATTATAAGTACCTTGATCTAATCAGTGAAGTGGTAGTAACAATAGGCAGATAGAATAGTGCTGGAGGAGGTGAGTCATTGGGGGAAAGAGAGCTTTGGGGTATATATTTTGTCATGATGAGGAGAGCTCTCTTTATCTCTCTGCTTCTTGGTGTGATGTTTGAGCCACTTCCTTCCACCACACTCTTCTGCCATGATGTTCTGCCTCACCTCACACCTAGAACAATCAAGTTGGCCATCTATGGACTGAAACCTCTGAAACCATGAACCCCAAATAAACTTTTCCTACTCTAAAATTGTTCTTGTCAGGTATTTTGGTCACAGCAGCATAAAAGCTCCCTAAAACAACATAATTAATGCCTGAGACAGACCTCTATTATTAACCAATTCTTAAAAGAAAATGGTACAAGTGGCTCAGGCACTTGGAGCAGTAGTTTATGAATTCTCCAAAGTGTGTCCCTCTGTCATTTGTCAATTGGAGTATTTTTGACTACTAAGTGATATTTTGACTATATTCAGTGATTCTGAAAGTGTGCTCAGGAATCTGTGTTTCAAATAAGTAGCTTCCTTATTTTTTTCCTGAACATTAAAACTACTAGCTCAAGGAACATTTGTGAGCAAAATCCTTACTGAAGTTTTCCAAAACTGATTATATACCATATTGAGATTCATTTCAGAGGTGAAGTAAAAGTAGATGAATGCTAGCTATTCAAAGAATTGTGTTTGCTCAGAATTCTTTGGAATACAATTTTAAAAATCCCTTCAGGAGCAAATAATACAGTTTCATGTCCATTGCTGCAAAATCTAGAGATTGAAGAATAGAAAGAAGAGCAAAGAGACCCTATTCTTCCTATGGATTCTGCAAGATAAGAGGTGATTGAGGTGGTCTTTGCAGTCCAGAATTGGTCCCACTCATTATTCCAACAGCAGATCTAGTCACTGTGGACAGAAAGGGATATTGTTACTTCAAAGGCTTTTGTCCATTACCATTTGTGGTTTGAGAATGTGCTTCATCAAACACTCCTCAGATGCAGGGGACTGTCTTTGAATCCTAGAATCCCTTTTTGGTTTTGAAAGCAAGAAGCTAAATCTAATGTCAGGAGGCTCTAGAGAATTCTATTTAAAGGATGACTTGAGCAGTTCCATTTTCAAAGGGGGTGTGTTGTTAATGAAAAATCATTCATCCTAGTAGATCGGTCTCATAGAACTAACTTTCCATGTGTCAGCATGTTTTCTACTGAGAGCAGAAGGTCTTCAAATTGGTTGACATTGGGAGGATAGGTTAGAAACACACTAGAGTCTTACTGAAGAACAGAAATTTTGTGTGTAATAGATGAGAGATATTTTCCCACCTATGGATCATGTGGGACATGACAGAAATAGAAGTGCTTTGGTTGGGGGAGTAAGATGAGGGGTCTGGGATGCTGTGGCAGTATGGGGTCATCTGGAAGAAGTGGGAACTCTCTCTGGAACAGTCTTCTTGGGGGATGTGGCTTGAATACAATTATGATGCTGTAGGGAAAAGTCTATGAACACTAGAACCCATGTGTGCTGAGCCCCATTCTTGCTGACTATTCAAAACTGTGGATGCCTGTAATCCCAACGACCTGGGAGGCTGAAGCAGGAGGATCCCAAGTTCATAGCCAGCCTCATCAATTGAGCAAGGTCCTAAGCAACTCAGCGAGACCCAGTCTATAAATAAAATATAAAAAAAAAGGTCTGGGGATATGGCTCAGTGGTTAAACATCCCTGGGTATAATCCCTGGTACAAAACAAACAAACAAACAAACAAACAAACAAAAACTCCGAAAAAGAACAAAAATTTAAGAAAAGGATTCATTTTATTATTTTTATTTATTTATTTATTTATTTTTTAATTTTTTATTGTTGGTTGTTCAAAACATTACATAGTTCTTGATATATCATATTTCACACTTTGATTCAAGTGGGTTATGAGCTCCCATTTTTACCCCATATACAGATTGCAGAATCACATCAGTTACACATCCATTGATTTACATATTGCCATACTAGTGTCTGTTGTGTTCTGCTGCCTTTCCTATCCTCTACTATCCCCCCTCCCCTCCCCTCTTCTCTCTCTGCCCCCTCTACTGACATTCATTTGTCCCCCTTGTATTATTTTCCCCTTTCCCCTCACTTCCTCTTGTATGTACTTTTGTATAACTCTGAGGGTCTCCTTCCATTTCCATGCAATTTCCCTTCTCTCTCCCTTTCCCTCCCACCTCTCATCCCTGTTTAATGTTAATCTTCTTCTCATGCTCTTCGACCCTACTCTGTTCTTAGTTACTCTCCTTATATCAAAGAAGACATTTGGCATTTGTTTTTTAGGGATTGGCTAGCTTCACTTAGCATAATCTGCTCTAATGCCATCCATTTCCCTGTAAATTCTATGATTTTGTCATTTTTTAATGCAGAGTAATACTCCATTGTGTATAAATGCCACATTTTTTTTATCCATTCATCCATTGAAGGGCATCTAGGTTGGTTCCACAGTCTTGCTATTGTGAATTGTGCTGCTATGAACATCGATGTAGCAGTGTCCCTGTAGCATGCTCTTTTTAGGTCTTTAGGGAATAGACCGAGAAGGGGAATAGCTGGGTCAAATGGTGGCTCCATTCCCAGCTTTCCAAGAAATCTCCATACTGCTTTCCAAATTGGCTGCACCAATTTGCAGTCCCACCAGCAATGTACAAGTGTACCCTTTTCCCCACATCCTCGCCAGCACTTGTTGTTGTTTGACTTCGTAATGGCTGCCAATCTAACTGGAGTGAGATGGTATCTTAGGGTGGTTTTGATTTGCATTTCTCTGACTGCTAGAGATGGTGAGCATTTTTTCATGTACTTGTTGATTGATTGTATGTCCTCCTCTGAGAAGTGTCTGTTCAGGTCCTTGGCCCATTTGTTGATTGGGTTGTTTGTTCTCTTATTGTCTAATTTTTTGAGTTCTTTGTATACTCTGGATATTAGGGCTCTATCTGAAGTGTGAGGAGTAAAGATTTGTTCCCAGGATGTAGGCTCTCTATTTACCTCTCTTATTGTTTCTTTTGCTGAGAAAAAACTTTTTAGTTTGAGTAAGTCCCATTTGTTGATTCTAGTTATTAACTTTTGTGCTATGGGTGTCCTATTGAGGAATTTGGAGCCCGACCCCACAGTATGTAGATCGTAGCCAACTTTTTCTTCTATCAGACGGCGTGTCTCTGATTTGATATCAAGCTCCTTGACCCATTTTGAATTAACTTTTGTGCATGGCGAGAGAAAGGGATTCAGTTTCATTTTGTTGCATATGGATTTCCAGTTTTCCCAGCACCATTTGTTGAAGATGCTATCCTTCCTCCATTGCATGCTTTTAGCCCCTTTATCAAATATAAGGTAGTTGTAGTTTTGTGGATTGGTTTCTGTGTCCTCTATTCTGTACCATTGGTCCACCTGCCTGTTTTGGTACCAGTACCATCTTGCAATCCCCTTTATTCAGCCATCTCTGAGTTGTCTCACTTGTATCTCTCAGATGCCTTTCTGTTTCTACTGTCCCCATGAAGGTTCAAACCACCATCACCACTTGCCTTTATATCTGAAGTCACTCTGTCTTAGGTTTAATTTTACTTCTTCTGGAGGAAATAGATTGTCCCTCCAATCTATTCTCTAACAAGTGCCAGGATAACACTTTGAGTCTAATGAGTGATTCTTAACATCCATGACAAACTCTGCATCAGCCTTGGGCCTTTCAAACTCACCAGGGCCTCAGAACTGTGTGGTCTGGCTTCTGCCAATCTCTGCCTCTCATCTTCCTCCACGGTTCTGCTTGCTCTTTGATCTTCAGTCTGACACTTCTCACATCTCCTCATGGCTCAGCTCTCGCCTGATGTAGGACCTCTTGCATTTTGAATGCCAGTTTCCCCAGTCTTAAAATATTCTGCTCCTTTTCAATCTCAAGGTGTCATCTCAAGTGTGACTTCCTCCAAGTGGTATAGAAGGATGCTCCATCTAAGCAGGCTCTTTTTATGACTATTATTGCTCTCTGTGGATTTACTTCACAATCTTAACCTTAATCTGTAATTGTTCTGTTTGTAGTTTAGTTTGTGTTTCTTGATCTTTGCCATCTCTCCTTCATGCATGTAAGCTCCATGACCCGAAGTAGCAAGTTTATCTTTCTACCACTGCATCACTGACACCTAGTTATAGGAATTGCCCCACCCATGTTAGTTGAAGGAATAATTGATGGATGATAGTTCTGCAGAAAGAATTCTGTTCTACAATAAAATATTTTGCCACAACCCACCCTCAGTGGTCTCAGTTATCTCAGCAGCAAAATGCATATGTGGGCTGGCTGCTCTGCAAGTTTCTGTCCATTCTGATATTTGTTAAAGAAAGACAAGAGGCCTGGAATGCCCAACTCTAAATTACATATATCTGGGTATAGGTTCTTCAGAAGTGATTTGGATATCATGGTTATAGACACTGATGCTTCGTCAGTTCCAAATCCTCTGACCATACACCATTGGTCTCAAGCCTTTGAAGTTCCAGAATGATGTGAGGAGAGACATCAGCTGGTCCTTTGACATTTGAAAATCAGTCAGCATTCTTCCTTGTTTCCATGGTGACATGATTGACAATAAAACTTTGGTTCCAGACCAACTCACAGACATGCTTTTCTATAAGCGTCAGTATCAGCAACTTGACTCCATCTTCATTCCCTCCCCAATACTAGCATAGTATAAGTCACCTGAGGAAGATCCCATATCCAATCTGCTCTGCGAACTTCATACTCTCTAATATTCACCATGAGTTACTCATATGTTTGCTTTGGGCTTTGGAGATCTGCATTTTGTATGTCCAAAGACCTGGCTCTGCCTGTGAGGGATGAGAAGAAAAAGCAAACTAACTGTGAAACAATTTAATTGAGGTAAGATCAAGAGTCTGAAGATAACAGAAATATCCTGTGCAAAGATGTGGCTGCTATATGGCAAATCATTCTGATGCTGTAACCTGGCAGACTCAGGTTAGGAATTTGTTATGTGCTGTCTGAATTTGGGCAAGTGGAATGGTCACAGTGAGGCTAGAACTTTTCTCCTCAATGGGATAAGGGTTACCATTAAATAATGCATGCATAATATTTAGCATAATCTTGGAAGGATGTAACCATTTGATAATAATAAAGTCTTGTGGGTGGTTAGGCATGTAACCTGTGGATTCACAAATGCCATGCTCAGTTTTTATAGATACAATTGAGTCTTTGCAGCATCAGGCCCCTGGATGCCCCCCGCCTCCATCCTTGACAGAAGTGAGCAAAGGAGTGCTGGCCCAAGAAGTAGAAGACGATGATGGGTTGGAGACAGCTAGCTCTCCTGGTGGATGTACCTGGAGAAATGGAAGCATGAGCAATCATTGGGGTAGAGGTAAAGCAATGCCAACCTCAAATACCACCATATATATGAATGTCTCTTGGGAGTAACACTGATGCAACTTTCTACCTATCATAGATAAAAGAAGTAAGATTCTTGTGAGAGTCAATGTATCAAACCATCACAAGACCAATCACATTGGTTCAAAGGGAACATCATTCAAAGGGGAAAAAAAGGTAGACTGGCTCCTCTTTAGTATAGATTTTTACATGAGATGTTTTTGTGGCCTTAAATAAAATGTGTAAATAAGTTCATAGAGGAAAGGTTGGTCAGCAGAAAATACATAAACATTGGATGAAGGTTTATAGGAAACAAATGTTGAAAGAATCTACCTATAAACAATCTGAGGACTATGGCCATTGATTCTTTTTGAGTGATCCAAACTTTTCCTATGATTTCTATTTCGTGCCCTTCTGAGTAGGCTTCACATGATATTTTTATTATTTTTATTTACTCTGTGGAAATGAAATTCTCTAGGGAAGCCAAGGTTAACTGAAGAAATTTATATATGTATATATATATATATATATATATATATATATATATATATATATATATATCCTCAATTGCATTCTTGTGCATTGTTGTTCATTTGTTTATATATCTGGAACATGGGAGCTTAGCAATTGTGGATAGACAGGTTTACACTCTAAGAACTGATGAGATCGGATTTTTGATCCTACAAAGCTGTTGAACACAAGGTACAGTGAAATGGAATTTGACAGACATTTTTTGGCAGACAGCCAGCTGGAGAAAATGGGTGAGCCCCACTTTCATTCAAATTACAGGTTAAGACAGAAGATCCTCATAGACACTCAAAATCATGTTTTGAAAGTATCATCTAAAATCCTCAATAAATGATTCTCCCGTTGCTTTGTCCTACAGGGTATAGATTCATCATTCCTCTGTAATAACTAGACAATCAAAACTGTCTGTCTTGCCCTAGCCTCACCCCAGTGCCGCATCATCTGTGAGCAAACCACAAAATAATCTTGTTTAAGAAAAATAAATAAAAAGTGCTTGATCTATAAATCACATGGAAACCTGGCAGGACAGAGCATACCCAAACCCTAACTGAAAGCATAAATTATTCTCTTGGAGGTGTCCTCTATCTATTACAGCTTGAAAGCATTCTATGCTGTCAGATACAAATTTATTTTAGTACCACATAGCCATGACGTCACTTGGGAGCTCATGCCAACTCTCAGGTCACCACCGTAGCCATTCAGCAGCATTCCCCAGCCAAAGTTGCAGGAGCCCAGAGCAGGGGCTTGCTCATCAGGAGGGGATCTGCTTATTTTGTCTATGGTGATGGCAGAGTGAGTAGCCAGTGTGAAGAGGAGGGGATCAACAGCAAAGATGGGCCACATTATCTTTTAAGAAAGTGCTTTTAGTAGATGACTTAAAACGTTTACCCCAATCGGATAAAATTGACAACAATCGGTTGGCTATTTCACAATAGCTAGTAGAGAGGATTTTAAGTGTTCCCAGCACAAGAAATGGTAAATGTCTGAGGTGATGGATACACTTATCTGATCTGATTTGGTCATTATACATTGTATTTAGGTATTTAAATGCCATACTCTTCCCTATGAATATGTGTAATTATTATGTGTCAATTAAAAATAAAAATGCATTTTAAAAAAGAAAGTGCCTAGGAAGTACTTACCATGTGACTCTTTATTTATCCATATGCTTGTCTTGGCAAGACATAACACTCAGAAAATCCAGGTCATCAACAGACATTTTAAACAGTTTAGGGAAAGCAGACAATAAGCCCCAAAGAATGTCTGAAGTAGGGAATGGCTTAAACAAGAGCCATGAACACTGTGTCTGTTTTTTGTTTTTGTTTTTTTTTCAGAACCATGTAACTACTTGTCTATTGTGATTTTCTTGTGGGGCTTGGTACTCTTTTTGAGGTGATTTTTTTCTCTTCCTGAGGGCATCCTTCTACTTCTACCCACTCAAGCATCAGCAAGATGTGGGTCTGTGAAGAGGAGAGGGAGGTGACTGGGCAAAGAGAGCTGAGGCCAAAGAGTTCCTGGTTCTCATGTCCATAACCCTGAGTCCACAGGTCCAAGGATTTCATGAGGCTTGGGAAGGAGGTAGGAGGGGAAGAATTTTGTGTGGTGAAAGGCAAGTGCCTTGGGAGAAATAGGGTGGAGCAATGGAACTGGGGCAGGGGGCAGAGGAGAGAGAGAGAGAGAGAGAGAGAGAGAGAGAGAGAGAGAGAGAGAGAGAGAAGAGAAGAGAAGAGGGGAGGGGAGGGGAGGGGAGGGGAGAAGAGAAGAGAAGAGAAGAGAAAAGGAAGGGAGGGGTGGAGGGAGAGACAAGGGTAGTTCTTCCTGGTCTGGGAGGGAAGGAGATCCATCCAGGGGGAAAGGGACCAAGGGAAGTCCCTTCTTTGTAGCATGCTTGTAGGCAGCTTGATCCCAGGAAGGTGCATCTAGGTGGTCATAAGTTACTTCACAGAAGATTCTCTCTCTCTGCTGTGGCAATGCATATGAATGGGTCACAAAGGCAAGGGCAGGGGGCTTCAGTGAAAATCTTAGCATGTGGGTAACCATGTCCAAGAACCACTTTTGCCTCACCCCATGCACTTCTTTCAGCTATTTTATAGCACAAGATCCTAGAAACTGCCTATTCTAGTTGGTGAAACTCTGAGTTTAAATGAGATACATACTTAGACAAGCCAGTGGGATGAAATTCAAAGTTCAAATTAAGTTGGAGGTTGTGAATCAAGAGCTCCCTTATCAAAAACTTCTGAGTTCATGTTTCTTATGTCAAGAAAGAGTACTACATCCTAGTTTGTTTCTTTAAGATATAGGGAAGGATTAACATCTAGGGGGCCTAATTTAAGAGGATCCCAGGGATTTTAGACAGGGGCTTTGATGAGTTTCCTTTTGAAGAAACCTATTTGATAGGTAGTGAGGTATCTTCAAAGGTGTAGGCAACAGTACTATATGAGAGTTGAAATAGAAAGACTTTAATGAAAGGATCATTTAGAAGTGGGGATCAGGGATTTGGGAGCAAACTAGATGTGGTTAAGGTGCCTGGAGCCAGGAATGACAGCAAGTTGTGCTATTATCTTCAAGATCACGTGGATGGGAGTGAGAAATAGGATTACTGCAGCCTGATAAGATATGACTGATGGAGAAAGGTCAGCTGATGGGAGATGAAGTTGCAGATGATATATATATAGTCATCATCAGGACAAGGTACTAGAATAGGGAAGTGTTGGGAAGAAATACTCCCATTTCTTTCTACTCTTGACCTCCAAACTCGCTGATATTATCTATTGGTCAGACTCAACTGGAAATCTACAAGCTTGGTGTCAGCCTTCTGGTCTGCAGGGATCAGTCTGGGGCTCACAGCCTGGCAGAGAAGGTTGGGAATGAATCTGGGGTACAGGAAAAAATCTGATGAAGCTAGATGCTATAAGCCAGATGCATTATCCAAACCAATGTCCTCATTGTCAATGAATAATTGAAGAAGTTATGATCCTAAGCCATGGGACCAAAGTGGTGCTTCATGGAACAGGGAAGAAGAATGGATAAAAGGGCATCTGGAACAATTTCAGGATGGGCATAGGAGCTGGAATCCTAGCTTGAATTTGTGGGATCATTATATGATAGGGAGTCAGTGCATTTTCAGGGAAACTGGAACCATTTGGTTTTTCTTATGTGTTAAATTTGTAATAGTAGCATCTTAGTCTGTTTAAAAGCCACTTTAATGATGCTATAGTTTGTATCTGGAATGTTCTGTAAAGGCCCATATGTTAAAGGTTCGGTCCCCTGCTTGGTGCTGTTGGGAGGTAGTAGAAACTTTAAGAGGTGGATCCCAGCAGGTGGTCTTCATGGCACAGGGCATGCCTATGAAGGAATCATGAGAGCCCAGGCCCCTGCTTCTCTTTCTCTTGTGCTTCCCAGCATGAGGTGAATGGGCTGTTTTGCCACATGTTCCCCCAATGATGTGCTGCTATGGGCCCAAGACAATGGGGCCAATCAGACATGGACAGAAACCCCATATGGAGGCAAAACAAATGATTTTTATTTAAATAAACTGATTTATCTCAGGTGTTTGTTACAGTAATGGAAAGCTGATGAACACATATGACATGTAGTCCAAAATCCTGCAACTCTCACTTTTGTCCTCTGCTGAACTGTGGTTTGTCTCCCGTATCCCAGAGCTTGGCTTTCTCTTCTGGAAAGTGGAAATGGTAGGACAGATTAGTCAGAGAAAGGATAAGAGTGAGGAGGTGACAACTCCTAAACACAGGCCAGGGGTCTCTTCTTCTAGACTGCATCAATATGGCCAGTAGCTGGAGACTTCTGACCTAGTGTCTCTCTCTCTCTCACCACAAAGTAAATTTTCAGGACCTGGGACAGGAATACTCTGCCCAAAAGGCTCTGAGCTCACTTACGGGCCTATGTGAGTGTTGAAGGGTGATAAAAAAGCTTTTTGGTATTAGGTGTGGGTTTGAAAGAGATGAACAAGGTTGAGTAAAAACTTGGAAACAATGTTGGAAATAAGAACAATGTGCAATTAGGCTTTAAACTTTTCAAAGCATATTCTCTTACCCCATGTCTGACCTTTCAATTAATCTGCCCTCTAGGCAAATGGGAAGAGCCCTAGGTGGGGGCAGGACCTTTAAAGATGGGTCTATTCCATTTTGGTTGAGTACAGAGTAGCTTTTCCCAGGAAGTACTTGACCTTCCTAGAGAAACCCAGAGTACTAGTCTATAAAAAAAGTGTGGGACTGGAATTGAAAATAGGAAGGTGTGTGAATGTGTATTTCTTTAATGAACAGTTCAAATTTGAAAGCAACAAGCAGAAAAGCTGTGTGGGTCAGAGATAAGAGTTCCTAGTTGTATGCCAGGAACTCATGGGCAGTGAGCCTGATATCTGTAGTAAGAAGATTTCAACAGTGTTTGAGCACATCACTCTTCCTCTCCCTCGACATATGATGGAGGGGTCTGCTTGCCATGGGATGCAGGACTGTGGGGAAGTGGTGAGCATCTCTCTCTGTCTGAAGTTTTCCCCTCACATGTGCTCAGTGTCAAGCTCTGCTTCATCTGCTGTCAGCCCTGTTCACCCAGTCTCTCCTTTCTTGCTGTAAAAGAGAAGCTCCAATCTAAGTCTGGCCCATATTGATAAAGAACAGGCAAGACAGAACTGGATCCAGCCAGTCCAGGCCTTTACCAGCTGGGCAGCATGCCCATGTGCCTTTTGCATAAAGAGGATGGATCCAAAAATGCATGCAGATAGGCCAGGAGTGGGCAGGGAGACACCCCAGTGGGTGCAGGATTGAACATGAGGGTGCCTCTTCTTGATTCCTGACTTTATAACTTATGACCCAGGTCATGTCACAGTCTCTCTGAAACTTTAAAGATTTGCATCTTCATTTGAAAAATGGGAACAACAATATATTACAGCAACAGAAGGGATTGTTGGACAAATACTGAGTGCCTGAGTCATGCTGAATAGAGTTCTGGCTTCTGGAGATGCAGCAGAGGGCAGAGCCCTATGTCTTGTCTTTGCAGCCCTTTGTACCATGTACACTTTCCCTATGGTTTCAAATCAGGTGCAAAGAAGAGAACACACAGCACAGTTGAATTTGGGATCCCCAGAAGACTGTGTTGCAGTGTTGCCCCAGGTCAACAGCCTGGGGACTGACGGACTGACTGTTGACTGTTGATCTTCACAATCTCTCTCTCTCTCTCTCTCTCTCTCTCTCTCTCTCTCTCTCTCTCTCTCTCACACACACACACACACACACACACACACACTGTGAGGGTTCATTGTGATCTGGTGTCCTAGGAGCAGATCAGACAGTGAAAGCAGCCCCCTCCCAGGCATCTTGGGAGAGACTCAGGACCTGCCATCATCCCTCACTTCTCGGTTTTATTTTGACACTGTCCCAACTCTGGACCATTTTTAAGGAGAACTGAAAGGAAATTTGGTTAATTTGTAAACATAAAATGACCCAAGCCACTAAGGAGCAGAGATGGATTTGAAGGGGTCAGATCCTATCCTCTCCTGTGGTAGAGTCCGGAGTGTGTTAGACAGCTTTTTGAAACTGTGACCAAAATACCAAACAAGAACTATTTAGAGGAGGAAAAGTATATTTTGGGCTCACAATTTCAGAGGTCTAGTCTATGGTTGGAAAATTGCTCTAGATCTGAGGTGATGCAGAACATCATGGCAGGGTGCCGTGGAGGAAATCTGCTTTCTTGGTTCATGATAGTAACAATGGAGAGAGAGGGAAAGGGAAAAGGAGAGGGAAGAGGGGGAGGGAGAGAGAGAGAGAGGGAGAGAGAGAGAAGCGATGGAGAGAGAGAATGGAGGGAGGGATGGAGGGAAGAAGGGAGGGAGGGAGGAAGAGAGAGACAGAGAGACAGAGAGAGAATATCCAGGGACAAGATACAATCCCCCAGGGCATGACCCCAGTGACCTACTTCCTGCAGCTATGCCCAACCTGCCTAGAGTTATCACCCAGTAGTCCATTCAAATTATTGTTTTTGTGAAACTGGAGATTTAACTCAGGGGAACTTGAGATACATCCCCAGCCCCTCTTATTTTGAGATAAGATCTCATTAACTTGCTTGGTGCCTCACTAAGGTTGTGAGGCTGGACTTGAACTTGTGATCCTCCTGCCTCAAGTTGCTAGAATTATAGGTGTGTACTGCAGCACCCAGATCCTTTCAACTATTAATCCACACACTGGATTAACCCACTGATGAGTTTGCAGCTCTCATAATCCACTTGTTTTACATTTGAACATTCCTGCATTGGGGATCATGCTTTCAATACATGAAATTTTAGGGGGAGATTTCTAGATCCAAACCATAACATTGAGTCACAGAGAAGTGAGAAACTCAAGGCTTGGAGGTATCTTTAGGAAAAAAATGGGGTCCTCACTTTTAGGGTGGTCTGAAGCAGATTCCCTGTATGCCAAGTGGGCAGAAGTTCTAAGAGTAAGATCTGCGGACACACCTCAGGAATGATGGTGTTATAGACCATGTTGTCATTCTACTTTGTCTGTGTCTCCCCTGTGACCTCTCAAGAATTGTGCCACCCATTCACACAAGTTCCCTTTCATCTATTTCCCTTGTGAGGACTTCATAGCAAGGAGGTTATCATTCATGGGAAATCAGAACTTCAGATCCTGTGTCAGAATAATGCATGTCCTGGTTACTTGCAGCAGTATGACAAATTTTTCAAATTTAGTGGCTTAAAATATGAACCATTTTGTTGTATCTCATGATGCTGTGGGTGAGGAGTGCAAGCAGGCCTGGGCCAGGTGATTCTTCTGTTCCATGTGTTGCCTCCTCGGCTCACCTGATGGTATTCAGCTGGTGGTTAGGCTGCTCTGGTTGGTCTCATGGCTCCACTCACATGCCTATGCTTTGGTGGGAATAGCTGGAAGTGAGGCCTCTCAGGCTGGTTGACCTTCTTGCTCCAAGATGGACTTCTCCAAGGAGCTCTGTTCTGTTAGAATCTGTAGAGCTTCTCATGACCTAGCCCCAAAGACCCAGAACATCATTTCTACTACATTCAAGCAAACTGTCATGTCAGTGCAGATCTGTGGGGAAGGGAGGAGAATTTTGTCTTTCAACAACAGGTTGCCATGCAGGTTCTCAGAGGGGATGGATAGAGTGGCCACCTTCAAGGACCAGGGAGTTTAGGACCAGACAGATGTGAAGTCAAGTTCTGGGAACCTAAGGCAAGTTATCCAATTCCTATAAGATATCTTCATCATCTGTAAACTGGGAATAGTGACACCATATCCTTCAGGTGGTTGCTTAAATGGTCATATCTTTTCAATAGCTTATTTAAGGGATTTGGGCAGTGGGTTTGTGTACCAGATCCTGTGAGTAGGAGAATGTTGGTTTACTGTGTCACAGAATGACTCAGACATGGTTGGATGTAGCTGGGCTAGTGCTGGCTCCACTGTTTATAAGTATCTCAACTGCTCTGTACCTCAGTTTTCCTATCTGTAAAATGTAAATAATAGTAGTACTGACTTCATAGGCACATCATGATGATTGAATAAATCCTAAGTGCTCTTGCAGTGCTAACTATCATGACTGCTCAGTAGATGTCAGCAGCTATTATTATTCATATGAATTGTTTTGAATCAATTCAACAAAAAGCGAGACCCAGCTTTCTCTTTTGGTGCCCAAAAGAACTGAGACTCAAGGGAAATAAAAGTGTTTTCCTCAAGGTGACAATGCTAGGAAGATGTGAAGTTAAGTTCAGGCCAAGGTGACAAGAGGGAATAAGAGAGAATTGTGATTGTGATTTAGGGGTAGAAAATAGACTGTGAGTTGTTGGAGGATAGAAGAGAGCTGAAAAGAGGAGAGAAGGGTCACAAGTGAATCTAGGAAAGATACAGAGATGTGGGCAGGAGCAAGAGAGGGAAAACTCAGAAAGGTCATAAAACTGAAAGTGAGATTACAAGGTACAAAGGGAAATAAAGAGAGGGTGTGGTGTGGTGGTGCACACCTGAGATTCCAGCGATTCAGGAGGTAGAGGCAGGGGGATGGCAAGTACATGCCTCAGCAAATTAGCAAGACCCTGTCTCAAATAAAGAGTAAAAAGAAAAGGGCTGAGGATGAAGAATAAAAAGAAAAGGGCTGGGGATGTAGCTCAGAGGAAAAACACTCTTGGGTTCAATCCCCAGTACTGAGGGGGAAAAGGGAGAGGAAGATTATGGGAAGAGTTAGAAAATGTGGTGGGAAATGGTTAAGAGAGAAAAATTAGAAGAGATGTTTATAATACAATGTTTCTATAAAATAGAATTTGGCATAGGTTCTTTGGGACAATGTATCCAACTGTAACTCACATATATTAAGTTAACATTCATTCATTTACAAATGTTGCAGTTGGAGATGAATATAATTTCTTTAGAGAACCCAAGCAGCAAAGAGTTAGATTCTCTAGGAGATAATTAGGACAATAACAATAATTTTTAAAAGTCATGCACTAAAATTGACCCAGAATTAGAATAATAATGTGGGATCAGATGGCGCCATAGTTGGGATGTGACTCCAGTCTCATCTATTTAGCTGTCTGCCTGCAAGGCAGCTGGCAGCACATAAGGCTCTGAGCTCAGGACAACCAAAAGGGGAAACTTGTAAACACAGGATTGAGTGTGCATGAGGGGAGGTCTCTGCATTCCCATAAACACAGATACCCTTGCTGCTGGACCAGGAAGTTGCCAATTCAAATATATATGTGTACATGTACATGAACACACATACATACACACATGCACACATATGAATATATAAATGTATACACACAAATATATATGTATATATGCAAATTAATACATATGAACATACACACAACTATATACACAAATATGGGCAAAAATGTTATTGAGATGAACCCAGATAGCCAGGCTTGGTACTGCATGGCAGTGGGTTGGGAGGCTGAAGCAGGAGGATCACAGTTCAAAGCTAGTCTGAGCAACCTAGAAAGACCCTGTTTCAAGATGAAAATAAATTTAAGTGAAAAGAGCTGGGGATGTGGCTCAGTGGTTAAGTGCTCCTGGGTTCAATCCCAAGGGAGGAGAGAGAGAGAGAGAGAGAGAACTGAATACAACAATGGGCAGTTCTTGGAGAAGTACTTTCTTGAAGAACACTGGAATGGCCAATAGCATATAAACAGGAAGATGTTATGCTACACTAGTCCAAAAGGAAATGCAAATAAATATGTATATGAAATGCAAATATATTTGTGTATATATCCTATATACATGTATGTGAATTTAGTTGATGACCAGTGTGGTGACATTTTAACCAATTTTTGAAAAAGATGTGAAGCAAATTTTGATACACTCCCAATATGGATATAAACCTGTGAAACTACTTGGAAAAATGCTCGAAAATGTCTACCAAATCAGAACACACAAATAATCTATGACACAACAATTCCATTCCAGTAGTATGTACATGTCTGTACCAAAGACAAAGTATTTTTATAGTGGCATTTTTGTAATAACAAGAAATTAGAAACAACAAAATGCCTATCAATAATAGAATGAATGAATGTAGCTTGGCATATTTTGGTAGTGCAATACTATAGAACAACAAAATACCTTATTGTCAAAAGCCACATTTTGGATGAATCTCCTAGACAAAATATTAGTGCAAAGTATATGATGTATGATGCCATTTGTGTAAGTCAAGAAGATACAAAATGAATGTCTGATAATGGAGCCCAGGTAAGGGATACTATTGAAGGGGAAGGTTCATTGGGAGAAGGGCCTTGGGGAGGGTTTTTGTGCTGCTAGGATTGTTCCTTGTCAAATTCTGGACAAGTTTCTCCATGAGGAACTTCATCCAACTATGTGCATGCCCCTTTCTCCCTTATGTTACACTTTGCTGTAGTTCAGATTTTAAGTGTCCCCAAAGGTCTATGCAGGAAAGGCTCACTTCCCCACAGAGCTCTATTGGGACAGGGTGGAACTTTTAGGAGGCAGGGCCTGGAGTGTAGTCCTTAGGACGTAGAGTGCCTTTGAGGGGGATAGTGGAACCCCAGCCTCTTCTTCTTTCTCTCTTTTACTTCTGGGCCAGGAGGTGAGCAGATTTGCTCTACCATGTGCTTCTGTCATGATGTATGGTCCAATCACAGGTGCAAAAGCAATAGGGCCAGCTGACTATGGACTGGAACCTCCAAAAGTGTAAGCCAAAATAAACCTTTATTTTCATAAGTTGATAATCTCAGATATTTGTTATAGTAATGGAAAACTAACATACATTTTGATACAAAGCTTACTTTAAAATAGGAGAGTTGATGAATTTATTTTGATACAAATCAACTAATTAGGTTCTGTATTTTTGCTATGAACACCATAAAAATATTGTAATGGTCCCAGTTCATATCTGGATGGATATAGCTATATCAACAACTGAATTAATGTTTCATGTTAACTTGATTACTTGGTTAGGATGTGTGTTCTAGATTTTTTCCTGTGAAATGCTATCACATCACATTTTTGTTCATTTGTATTCAAATTGATTTTACAGGTTGGTTTTAAAAACATGACATCCATATTACCAGTTTGTTATCAAAATGATGTAACCATTACTACAAGTCTGCATTTGATATATTCTAGCATAAAAGCAAAAGAACCAGGCAACTTGGTTAGTCTTTACAGAATTTGATGGTAAATGCATCACTTACAGAGGAGACTCTGACCTGTGATGGCTCAACCTAGGATGGATGATATCTTTGAATTATGAGAGTGTAAAAGTGATATGCATTCAGTAGAAACTGAATTTTGAATTTTGCTCTTTTTCCAGGCTTGAAAATTGCCATACAATATTGTGTCATTATGTTGGCCAGAGACAGGAGCCACAGTCCCCCATTAGCCTAATGATTAGGAAGAAAACACACCAATACTCCTCGGTGTGCTGTGCTGTTAAGTTGGGCTGTTCTGTGGGTCAAGTATATTCAATGCATTTCTGACTTGTGATCTTTTTAGCTTACAATAGGCTTATTTTAAGAAAAATCTCTAATTAAAATAACTTAGAGATCTCTGGACTCTGTATCAGGTTACCTGAAATCTTTAGATGGTATTATGGTTTGGGTCTGAAAAGGCCCCCAAAGGCCATGTGCTAAAGACTTGGTTGCCAACCTGTGGTGCTATTAGGAGATTGTGGAACCTTCTGGAGAATGTAGGTCACTGGGGGAAGGGTTTGAAAAATATATTTGGTCTCCAGTTTCTCTCTCTTTCTGCTTTGCAGCTGCAATGAGGTGAGCAACTGCTTCTTCCACATGTTCCCATGGCCATGATGTTCTTCATTTCTACAGGCTCACAGCAATAAAGCCAACTGACCATGAACTGAAACCTTTGAAATTGTGAACCAAAATACATCTTTTCTCTTTTAAGTTGGCTTTCTTGGGTATTTTGTCACAGCAACAGAAATCACCCAGGTGGGAAAGTATTGAATTTATCTCATTTTCTTTTTTCTAATTCAATTCAATGAAGAAGAAAACTGTTAAGGTCTATTATGAATCGGCTCTTCTCAGTCCTCAAAATTGACAGGTTTCTGGGGACATATATAATCCCAGATATTTAAAAATCGTGGATTTTTCCCCCCAATATGTCTGAATGCATCTCACTTCCCTTAACTGTTGAGCCATGACTTCCCCAACCTATAACTTCCCTTCACTTGGACCTAGTTCTAGCCTGGCCAACCAAAGAGATAAATATTTGAAAGAATTTGGGATTTTTTATAACAAAGTTGATTGGAAAAATAAAAATAATCATAATGCTCACATGGATCCTAGATAAACTAAAGAATCATAAGAATGCCTCTTCCCCCATGATTTACACTTATCTTTGTCAAATCTTCCTTTGCAAAAAGGGAGAAAAAGATAAATAAATCAATAATTACAATAAATACAAATTCACCAAACTCACCAGTTAAGATTGTAAAGATTTTCAAATTAGACAATAAAATAAAATTTAGATCTATAATATTTGCAAGAGGCACCCCCAAGTCACAATTACATGAAAGAGTCAAAAGCAAGATAGTGGAAAAATCACACAAAACAATTACTAACCAAAAGAAACCTGGAGTAGCTATTGCAATACCAGGCTCAATGCAATTAAGGCAAAGGTATTAATAGGAAGAGGAAGGACCAAGACACAGCGGCAAAAGATTCAATTTGTCAAACAATATGTGTGTGCCTAAAATAGCCTCAAGATATATAAAAGAAAATTGTTAGAACTTAAAGGGTGACCAGTAGCCTGTGAGATTCCAATGAATCTCTTTACATTAATTATAGATCAGGCAGACAACCTAGTTAGCAAGAACATAGAACTTGAACAAAAGTCAGCAACCTTGACCGGTCACCCTTTACCTAAGAAAAATTTCACTTTTTTCTTTCAATTCTCTCATGTCCTTGTGGTATAGATGCAATCCTTATTATGACTATATACGCAAAAAATTCAAAACAAAGTATTAGCAAATTGGGTTAAATAGTTTATGAAGAAGAAATTAAATAGAGTTTATCTCTGGTATGAAAGGAAGATCTAATATTAGAAAACTCATAAAAAGTAATTTAGTACCTTAAAATTATAAGAAAAATATGGTCCTTTTAATAAATGAAGAAAAATTGAAAACACTTAATACATATTTACAATAATAACTCATTTAAAGTAGGAATAGAAGGTAAAATTTTAACCTAATAACAAGTCTTTATTGGGAAAAAAATTACAGGGAATGATATCATCACAAATGCTGGAATGTGAAAAGAATACACTTGAACATCAATCAGGATTGAGATAAGGATGCCCATGTACAACAAAGCTATTGGCAAAAGCCTAGAACCTAGCTAAGCCCCCCCCCCCCCCATCACCACTATAAGGAAAAACCTGGAATAGAGAGGTGTGTTCACACATTGGAATATCAATATTAATGAGCTACCGTGACACAGGATGATATCCATACTCCACAACTATGCAATGTGAAGTGATTTAGAGTAAGTCACAAACACATATATGGACATAAGGATTTTTTTTTTTTTTGAGGTGGGGGGGTGGGGAAGCCAACTGAGAAGAGTCACTTCTAGAATGGAAGCAGAGAGATGTCTATAGAATGGCTCCCCCATAGAATGACCATAACTAGTAAAATCATGTACAATCAATGACTCAAGTCTCTGGAAATTGCAAGGGAATCCAGTGAGTAAAGAAACATGCAATCAAGGCAGTCTGATGAAACTTGGTAAGAACTGAAGTTTATACTGGTTCCTTCCTCTATATCTTTCCTCTCCTGGGTCAGAGAGACAGAAAACTCCATTCTGCCAAAAGCACTGGGCTGCAAAATTGAGTCCAAAAAGCAAACTTGGATTGATCTTCACTGAGTGGTATTCCTTGTCTGAGAACAGCTAACATTTTAACATGTCAGCTGACATGTCTTAACTGTGCTCAGTGCTGGAGTGGGTCATGGACTGAGCTGTTAGCAAAAATATGGTCTGTAGAGAGCAGGGGCTCCTGGCAGGATCTCCCAGCTGCTAGTGCGAAGCACATTTCCTCTGATTTTGAAACCAAGGGAAAACCTGAATAAACCCTCCAGCATTCAATTGCTTTTAGTTTAAATTAACAATCACACAGCTGAGCCATATTTTATTTGCTTCCAGTAGCTTTGCTGTAAATAACATCTGTCGTGTGGGTCAGGCTGATAATGATTGCCTAGGTTATTTTTTGTACACTTGAGCTGCATTTGTTGAAACCACTGGCTCTTCACTTGGGACTGCACAGGCACCCAATGGGTCACCTTTTGATGTCAGAGGCCCACACTCCACCCTCAGTTCATGCTAACACCATTATGTTCTGAACCCAGATCCTATGAAAAGGCATAAAGACTGATTATGTGTACACTACTGATTACCTAACCTCCAGTCCCCTTCCCCAAGCCTTAAATTACCCTATTTCCTTATCTTAGAAATCTTTCTCCCGTCTCCATATTCAGCCATCTTGTAAGGATTTTTGCAAACTTATTTCAGCAATTTTCCCACTGTGGGGTGAGCAAAGCAGGCCTCGTTTGATAACAATTTCCACTGGATCAGAGGACAGCTACATGTCTCTCTCTCTCGCTCTCTCTCTCTCTCTCACACACACACACACACACACACACACACACACACACACAGGTTTTATGGAAATGTAAAAATCATCTTTCTCACCTTGGCAGAATGATAAACTTTGAAGGGGATTCTTTTGTGTAAGTGAAGTTGAGAAATGTGCTCACGAACTTTTGTGGCCTGTTATGTACTAGTCTCTAGTAACTTGTGTTTTAAATTTCAATGATCAGGGAAAATCTGTGAAAATATTCTAATGCAGTATTATTTCCGCTAAAGTTATATTTTGACTGTTTTTTTTTCCTGTTACTACAGGCTGCCCTTTTAAAGTGATGACAGAAATTTACTGCAATCCAGATTCCCCATAGCACTAACACATTGCTAGGGACCAGTGTGAAACCTTTTTATTGTCCTAATTGTCAGGATGATGGTGCAGGTTTTGGGTTTTGCCTTCCAGGTAGGATTTATCATTTGGTGTCTTATTGTGAAATTAAGGACATACATCAACTCTGAGAGATCTCTACGCCCTCTGATGGCCTTTGCCCAAGATGTTCTATTGCGCTGAGTCTACAAGAGAGAAAAATACCTCTTAAAGCTCTCAATTCTGGTATGTCTTTGGAGATGCCACAGAAAAGTTCAGGTAGACTCTACATTCTAGACAAAGCCCTGAGCATCAATTACCCCAAATCACCTAGGACTTTAACTCCTCAGAAACACCATTTTTAGAGAGAAAACAAAGTGGAAGAAAAATCCAGACCAATTAGGTTACCAATGACAAACTAGTTAATAAGTGTGATTAAAATTTTATTAAATTGAACCTTAACTAAGAAAAATAAACATGAAATGAAAATACTCTGAATTATATAGCTTATATGTAAAGGATTTGTTAGACATTTTCTAATCCTCAAAAACAATATGAAAAATGTACATGAGATTGGCAAGAGTTGTAAGGCTAAAAGAAATGTTTGAAGACAACTAAAAAGAAAGTTTATAGCAAACATGGCAGGAAAACAGACTTTTTCTATTCTTTCCATAAGGAATGAAATGATAAAAATCATCGTCAGGAGAGAGAGGGAACTACCAATCAGGCATCAAAGGATAGTAATTATAAAGGCTATCAGGAAGCTTTAGTTAACAGAAATATTATGGTATTTTTCTCAAATTCTTGATGTCTATTGTATATGTTGGCCTGTATAATTTGTTATGGTTTCTTTTTTCATTCTAAATAGTCTCTCCCTTAAAGAGGATGTACAGATTGAAGAAATGTCAGATTACTGACATTTTGGGCTCTGCCCTAGTTTTCAATCTATGATTGTACATTACAAATGAAAGAAAAGTCAGCCAAAGTAACCCCCTACTGACCTGTAATATAAGTTCATAAATAATATATATTTTAATATGAAAATAGGAAAAAGTGTTACTTGAATAAATGGACCATTTAACTTAAAAGTCATAGAAACAAAATGTATATTGCCTTTATTTCTCCCTGATTTTTCTGGGGCACCTACAAAAGAGATGACGTCTCCACACTCTAGGTGAAGGCCTTCTCGAGAATGGGTTGCCTGTGAGGCAGAACGTGGGATGAATATCACCCAGGTGACCTGTTCATATGCCCCCCAGCTGAAGACCTGGCACCTACCAGAGGACCAGAGGCCTAGGTCTCAGCAACCCTTCCTCAGCGCTGTCCTCACCTCTTTTCCTGTTAGGATGACTGAAGCATGAGGTCCTATTGATGCCCCAATGGTTATCTGTGCATTTAACTTGCAGGGCAACAACTCTTTCCTTCTGGTACCATGTTTCTGTGATCTAAGAAGGTCCCTGATTATCTCCAGGAGTCCCAAGGCATAGAACTGGGCTCTTCTGTTAACCCAATTCAGCACACTTAGCACACAGCCCAATTCATCAGGCTACCTTTAGGAACTCAGGAACTGATATGAAGGTTACTTAAACACTTGATTTACACAGTAGGTTATGTGAGTTTGAGTCCTAGTATCTACTTCTACTGTAGGGTAAGGAATTTAGTAACTTGTCATGACCAGGGCCTTACACCCTATGAGCAGCCCAGCATTGGACCAGAATCTACCTGCCAGAGGAGGATCCTGGGATGGGCTGCATCACCATCTCCATCTTTTCTCAGAGGCTTTGTTGCCAAAAACAGATAATAGGAAGGAGATCTTCCTGGTGGTTCTTCCAGATAGCCGACTGTCTAGAGTATCGTGGAGACCATCACCTGCCTCTGCATGAATGTGTTCTGCAAACTGAAAGTCTTGGGGCTATATAGATGGTCCTGATATTCCCTAGTCAACAACTTTGTAGGGATTCTTGGTCCCTGGACTCCTGTAGATGATATACTATCTCCTTCCATTGGTATATACAGTCATCCCTCTATGTCTGTGAGTTTTGTATCCATGAATCCTACCAATCTTGGATTGAAGATATTCTACAAATAAAATCTGCATTGAACATGTACAGTCTATTTTCTTTGTTATTATTTCCTAAACAATGTAGTATAATAATTATTTGATAGTATTTACATCATGTTAGGTATTATAGGAATCTAGAGACGATTTAAAGTATAGAGGAAGATGTGCATAAGTTACATGGAAATACTATGCCATTTTATATAAGGGACATCAGCATCCACAGATTTTGGTATCCTCAATGGATCCTGGAACCAATCTCCTGAAGATAGCGATAGACACTTGTTGTTGTATTTGTCTCAGGCAGTCTTTTCATACAGGATGTTTTAGGAGCAATAGAAAAATCAGAAGCTAGAACTCTCTTGGGCCTGCTTCCTAATAAAGGCTATGAGTAGTCACCCTTACATACCTCACTTTTCAGTAATTTCCAATACCAAAAACAAATTGTGCAAGATAAGTCAGCACTCTCTGGTTCCTACAGAAATCCTACTTACAGGGGTTTCCTTTGAAAGACTGGGTACTTGATTCCCTCCACCAGGGCATTGCTGACCACAAGGCAGAGGCTCATGAGTCCTGGGAACTATGCCTGGCCCATCAGCTGGGATGATCCTGGGGCCTTTGCATGGGGTATGGCTCTGTGGCTTATCCTGTCCATTGGTTATCTGATTGGAGGCACTCTTGCAGTCAAGGCTGCACTTCAGAGACAATCTCAACCCAAAGTCAGTATAGAATTAGCTTCTGTTGATCCAATCACAATGAAGAAAGCACCTGGCTTTATGGATTAATTCAGACCTGTGCCCTCATATTGGCAGAATACCATTGCTTAACTGAGTTACCAAAAGAGGGCATGGGACAGAACAAACATCCTCTGTTTGGGGTGCCCTGGGTCTGATCTCATGTCAGGGGATTTGGTTGAATGGATTGTTTTAAAATAATAGTAATTGCAATGATTAGCTGTGATTTCCTCAATGAAATCCTTACTGTAGCAGTTTTAGAAATGGTTCAAGAACCCTGGTTGAGGGGAGGAAGTGTCCTTGAGACACCTTCAGGTTTCTACAGCATCTTCCATTTCTTTTTTTATTTGTTCTCATTATTTATACATGGCAGTAGAATGCATTTTGACACATCATACATAAATGGAATATAGCTTCTCATTTTTCTAGTTGTTCATGATGTAAAATTTTACTAATCATGTAGCCATATATGTACATGGAGTAATAAAGTCCAATTCATTCTGCCATCCTTCCTACCTGCATACCCCTCTCCTTCCTTCACTCCCCTCTGACTAATCCAAAATAACTCTATTCTTTCCTAGCCCTCCCCTTATTGTGAATTAGCATCTACGTATCAGAGAAAACATTTGGCCTTTTTTTTTTGGGAGGGATTGGCTTATTTCACTTGATGTGATAGTCTCTACCTCCATCTGTTTGCTTGCAAATGCCATCATTTCATTCTTCTTTAAAGCTGAGTAATATTCCATTGTGTATATATACCACATTTTCTTCATCCATTCATCTGTTGAAGGACATCTAGCTTGGTTTCCATAGTTTAGCTACTGTGAGTTGAACTGCTATAAACATTGACGTGGCTGGTCACTATAGTATGCTGATTTTAAGCCCTTTGGGTATAAACTGAGGAGTGGGATAGCTGGGTCAAATGGTGGTTCTATTCCAAGTTTTCTGAGCAATCTCTATACCACTTTCCATAATGGTTACACCAATTTGCAGTTTCACCAACAAGTACAAGTGAACCTTTTCCCCCACATCCTCACCAACATTTGTTGTTGCTTGTATTCTTAAAAATTGCCATTCTGAGTAAAATGAGATGAAATCTTAATTTTTATTTGCATTTCTCTAATTGCTAGAGATGTTGAACACTTTTTCATGTATTTATTGATCAATTACATTTCTTTTTCTGTGAAGTGTCTGCTCAGTTCCTTAGCACATGTATTGATTGGGTTATTTGTTTTGTTGGTGTTAAGTTTTTTGAGTTCTCTATGTATGCTGGAGATTAATGCTGTATCTGAGGTACTTGTGGTAAAGGTTTTCTCCCATTCTGTAGCCTCTCTTTTTATGTTATTGATTGTTTCCTTTGCCGAGAAGAAGCTTTTTAGTTTGAATCCATCTTGATCTTATTTCCTGTACTTTAGGAATCTTGTTAAGGAAGTCAGATCCTAAGCTGACATGATGACGATTTAGGCCTACTTTTAAATCTATTAGATGCAGGGCCTCTGTTCTAGCACCTAAGTCTTTGATCCACTTTGAGTTGAGTTTCGTGCATGTGAGAGATAGAAGTTTAATTTCATTTTATTAAACATGGATTTCCAGTTTTACCAGAATCATTTGTTGAATAGGCTGTCATTTCTCCAGTGAATGCTTTTGGCATCTTTGTCTAGTATGAGATAATTGGGGATTAATCCAACAAAAGAGATAAAAGACCTTTACAATGAAAACTACAGAACACTAAAGAAAGATATAAAAGAAGACCTTAGAAAATGGAAAGATCTCCCATGCTCCTGGATAGGCAGAATTAATATTGTCAAAATGGCCTTATTACCAAAAGTGTTATACAGATATAATGCAATTCCTGTTAAAATCCCAATGACAGTCTTTATAGATTTAGATAAAGCAATCATGAAATTCAGTTGGAAAAATAAGGGATCCTGAATTGCCAAAGCAATCCTTAGCAAGAAGAGTGAAGCACAATACCAGACCTTAAACTATGCTTCAGAGCTATAGTAACACAAAACAGCATGGTACTGGCACCAAAATAGATATGTAGATCAATGGCACACCCAGAGACAAACACCATCCCTTTCTAACCCCCTTTCCCGTGAGAGGCTTGGCTTTGGGCTCAGATTTTAATCAAAGTGACATATCACAACAGACTTTGGGGAGAAGTGAATTGCAGAGTCTAACTCTCTTCTGTTACAGTAAGTGTAAGAAGAAGAGATTTACCGAAATGTAAAACAATATCAGTCTTCTTTCTTTTTAAATTCTGGACAATATAGTTATTGTTCATAAAAATATGGCATTTATGTTATTGTGTATTGCGTTAAGATGAGTTAATACACTCTTAAGACATTTTCTAGTTTTAATTGTTGACTAATATTTGCAAAACCTCTTAGGGTCCTCAATGATTTTGGAGATGGAAATGCTGCTGACCTGGGACTATTAGGTGCTGTTTCCCTGTCTTTCCTGAGCTTGCTGTGTGCCAGACCTGCTCATCTCCTTCACCTGTGATGTTTCTGCAGTAGGTGAAGATAATGATACGCAGTGCATTTCAACTACGATTATTGTTCATCGTTTGTTATTTACCACATGCCAATTGTTACATTAAACAGAAGAGGAAACTGAGGATCCAAGAATGGAACAAATGCCCAAGGTCACTAGCAAAAAGTGATACAGCTGAGATTCTAACCACAGTTTGTTTCATTCCAAAGGCAATGTCAAGCCATAATTCTGTTCACCTCCCTGATCTGTATGTCTTTTACCTAGAGATGTTGTACTCCCTGCATACTGTGGGGCACACTATTTCAACTCTGTAAATAATATGAAACTGAGTCCTAATGAAAGGACACATTTGAATTATTCTGGGAATTTAAGCATATGCTAGGAGGCATTTTTCTATCACACACTTCAATTGACTGTTTACAAGATATTTAAAATCAAGACTGAACGATGGAGGATTATGAATGTGAACTGAGGGTAGGAGATTAGATTTGTGCTCTACCAAATAAAATATGAAATTGAAAAGCTATTTAAAGATGTGGAACCTCTGCTGAATAGAATAACAAAGTCAATACTGGATGGGAATACCAAGATACTGTCTCAGAAATCTGGAGGAATGAGAAGCAGACCATACAATGAAATATCTACATTTCATCACTAAGAACTTATCAATTGCTTAACTGAGTAAATCAAAGTGCCCTTACCAAGTGCGGTGGTACAGGACTGTAATCCCATTGACTCAGGAGGCTGAGGCAGGAGGATCACAAGTTCAAGGCTACCTTGTCTCAAAAAAATAAAAAGAACTGGGGATATAGATCAGTAGTACAGACACCCCTTACCCTTACATCAAAGTGCCCTCAGGGAGAAATTGGCTTCCAAGTACTTTATTCACAGGATTATTGTGAGGATTACATGTACTAATGCCCATGAATTCCTCCATGTGTGGACCTGGAGAGTACCTACCAAGTAATGACAATTATTATTGTTACAAATAGTATTAATGTGAATATGCATAGCTTTAAGGACCTGCTTACCTGAACATATTTCTTCTAATTTCTATTGATTAACAAACTTGTATTTTAATGTATTTATTAATTAGCCTCTAACAGATTTAAGGTCAGATGAGCAAGCGTTTGACAGGAAAATGCCAATTCAAGGTGAGATCTCTACAACCAGCATCCTGGAGAAGTTCCTACTTCAATCATTAAAAGAAGAAACTCTCTACCCCAAGGTTCTGACATGGGTTGTGGGGGGAGGTAGATGGTGCTAGAGGTCCATCCTTGAATGAGGCAGACATCATCTTGGTTTCTGCTGTCACGGCACCTGTTACCTGATGGGGGTCCTTAAAGGATGACCACCACTAGGGAAAAAAAGTGGTGAGGTAAGTACAGGGTCCTGTTACATTTGAGGACATTTCCTGTCTTTTTATAACTATTTATGCTAATCCTTTGGGTACATGCCCCCATTCAAAGATGAGGCAGTACCACTTATGTGGTACATTATCCTCAGACCAGACATGCCTTCCTTTGCACATATTTTCAGACCTCCCAGATGCTGTGCTACCATATTGGCCAGAAAGGGAGGAAACTGAAGCCCCATTCAGATGGATGTCCTTGACTCTGTCATAATCCCTCATCTATCTAGGTTTCTCTTTGCCTCCTTCTCCTGGGGGCAACCCAAAGATAGTGTGCTAGAAACCTCAGGGCCCTGCCAGTTCTCTCCCACCTCTCCCTGTGAGCTAGTCTTTGTTTTCCATCCTAAGAAGGAGCCTGCCTCTATTTATGACTCTTCTCATGTCACATTTTAACTTCTTCTGACCAATGGCTCTTCTAAACTCTAGCCCATGATATATAAGGAGGAGTTTCTGAGATTTAAAAATCCCTTTTCTCTGTGCAAGATTTTACTTTCAATTCAATACCCTTAATAGACTCAAAGCTTCAAAAAAAATGCAATTTCCCAGACAAAGCTGATCAATGCTACTACTTTTTTGACTGGTACCCATCTTTATCCTGCAGCAACGAAACTCATCCATTCCATAGTGGGGAGCCATAATGCATTATAAAATAAGGTAGATGAAAAATATAAAAAGTACAGGTATTAATAATTTTGTCAATAGTGTATCCATTGAATTAACATGAAAACTAAAAGTAGCAGAAAAGGGAGTAACTGAAATTCAAAGGAAGAAATGGAAAAATCATGTAAAGCAGATTTAACACACGAGGGAAGAAAAATAGGTCAAATGGAACTATAGGAATAGCTTAGAAAAACCTTGGAAAATAAATGTGGAAATAGCATCAAAAAAGTATAAAACAAAGCAATATATTCCACAAACAATAAATAACACAAGAAATCTCTGAAACATGGTTACTAAAAAACTGACTCAAAAATGATAAAAGAGACAGACATTCCCCCCACCTCAAGGATTTTGACATCAGACAGAGAATGACAGGACCTGTGTCTGTGACTGCTCCAATAGCTCCCATATAGTTGATAAGAAAGAAAGTGAACTCTAGATAATTTAGATTATCTAATTATTTAATTTAATAATTTACATTTTTTTAAAATTTTTATTTTTGCAGTTCTTCTATTGTCAAACAGCAGAGGGCGAGAGGTGCATAAGCAGAGGCCAACTCTGACCAAGGCACCTTGGCTATGCCATGCATGGCCCTGGATTCTAGTCTTGACTTTACTGCTGCTGAGCTGAGTCACACTGAAGCATTCTCTTCTCTTGGAGATGCTGTGTTCCTTATCTGTGCATCTGTTAAATAAGGACAGCAGGCATAAAAAGCTCAGAATCTTGCCTCTGCAGATAAACTGAAGTCATGAGACAATGGTTTGCAGAGTACCACATACATGCAGGCAGTTAAAGAACCAGGCTCATGGATCAAGTGGGAAGGAAGGAAAATATGTAGGTTGAGCATCCCTGATTCAAAACATGAAATCTGAAATGCTCTGAAATATAATTTGTTTTTGAACACCAACATAAATAACAACAGTGGAAAATTCTATACCTGATCTCATGGGATAAGTTGTACTTGAAATGCACACACACAAATTATTACATAAAATTACCTTTAGATATGTATAGATGATGTGAATAAAACTAATGGATTTTGTGTTTAGACTTGGGTCCCACCCTTAAGATCTCTCATTATGATTATGTTTATTTCAAAAATTCCCAAATCTATGGAAGTCTAAAGATCTGAAACTTCTGGTCCCCAAAACTTTAGGTAAGTGATATTCAAACTGTACTTTTTTTAGATGAAGGAGAAGTAATTGGTTGCCCCCATGCCTATTTTCTCTTTAGATCTGTACCAGAAGTTCTCTTTCATGTAACAGGGATCCACTTCATGCTTTGAATATAAACCTTGGGCATGACCACTGGCAACTTATTTTTTAAAACTAACATTTTAAAACTTCTTTTTCTCATGAGGGAAACAAGGTTAATATTCTTCTTTCTCTTCTGTTCATTGTTTTCAAGAACATAGAAATTCCAGACCTGGGGCTGGGGATGTGGCTCAAGCGGTAGTGTGCTTGCCTGGCATGCATGGGGCACTGGGTTCGATCCTCAGCACCACATACAAATAAAATAAACATGTTGTGTCTGCTGAAAACTAAACAATGAATATTAAAAATTCTCTCTCTCTCTCTCTCTCTCTCTCTCTCAAAGAAAAGAAAGAAAGAAAGAAATTCCAGACCTGGAAACTTAACCAACAGTTCTTTTAAGGGACTAAGTTAAATGTTAATTAGATATACTGATAGTGATACTGGGAAAACAGCATTGTATCCCCCTCTTCTCTCTCTCTCTCTCTCTCTCTCTCTCTCTCTCTCTCTCTCTCTCTTTCTCTCTCTCTCTCTTTCTTTCTATTTTTGGCTGAGGATTGAACCCAGGGCTTCCCACATGCTTGGCAGACACTCTACCACTGAATTACATCTCCAGCCCAAGCCCTCTTACCCGCAGTTAGAATGACAGTCTCTGTAATGTGAGTCCTTTGCCAGCAAAGCAATAAAACTTCTTTTTCCTTGGATCAGCATCAGAGCCAAAGATAGAGATTTGGTACCAGGACCATGCAGTAAGCAGCCCATGAAGCTGCTGAGATATGCTGGGCTGTGTTCACTGTCAGGAATGATGAGGCCACCTTGGCTGAGACCTAAGCTGGCCAGGTAACTGATCTTTTGTTAAGGGCTGCCAGGAGGCATTAGTTCTGTAAAGGAAAAATTTATCTTATCTTATTTATTTATTTATTCTAATAAGTTATGTATGACAGTAGAAAGCTCTTCGATTCATTGTACACAAATGGAGCAGAATTTTTCACTTCCTCGGTTGTGCACAAAGTAGAGTCACACCATTCGTGCAATTAGACATGTACCTAGGGTAATGATGTCCATCTCATTCCACTGTCTTTCCTATCCCTTTGCACCCTCTCTCTCCCCTTGGCCCCATCCAAAGTTCTTCCACTTATCCCATGCACTCCCACCAATATGGATTAGCATTCACTTATCAGAGAAAACATTCGGTCCCTGGTGTTTTGAGATTGGCTTATTAGCATCATATTCTCCAACTCCATCCATTTACCTGCAAATGCCATGTGTTGGCAAGGATGTGGGGGAAAAGGCACACTCTTACATTGCTGGTGGGACTGAAAACTGGTGCCACCAATCTGGAAAGCAGTATGGAGAGATTCCTTAGAAAACTTGGAATGGACCCACCATTTGACCCAACTATCCTATTCCTCTCTCTATACTCTAAAGACTTAAAAAAAAAAAAAAAAACAAAACAGCATACTACAGTAACACAGCCACTTCAGTGTTTATAGTAGCACAATTTGTAATTGCTAAACTGTGGACACAACCTAGATGCCTTCCAATAGATGAAATGTATCTTAAACATAAAAAGGGAAAGCTAATAATGGCTGAGACTGCAGCAATTTAGAATCAAGAGGTGCCAGGAGAAAGAGAAGAGTCTTGTGTGGAGGTGTCATGCTCCTCTGTCAAATAATTAGTCTGGAAACCCATCTTTACATATGAATTGTGACCTGAGTTGGCCTGAGGACTGCAGTACATTATTGCATAACTGGTCAGAAATATCCAGCTGAAAAAAAAATGATGTGAGTATCACATTTATGATAAGATGATATGCAATGATTACCAAACTGTGATTTTGATGGTGAAAACAGTAAATATGGAAATACCTTATTATATGTGACAACCTTTAACATATTTTAGAAACTCTACCATCAACAAATAATATGGCCAAAAAAAAGAACAACAAAGAATAAAAGATGATTACAAAGGGCTAGAACAAAGCCCAAAACACATTTGAGTGGGAGACTTGGTAGTCACCTGTGTAGAACCACCTTAGAAGACAGCCCTTGTGCAATAGACTAGAGACCAAGGGGTGCTGTTGAGCCTGCTTATTTCAGGGTGCTTGAAGCAGAACCTCAGGCTCTAGACTATAAAGAACTAGTCAAGATGATCACCAGATGATGCATGAAAGGACATCAGTGTTCCTCCACATTGAGAGAGTGGCTGACTTTCACAGTGGTTTTTTTATGGGCCCAGGGCCTCTGGGGTTTCTGCTTTGGTTTGTGTGGTGGTATCTTTTCAAATACATTTTAAATTCTATTTCCTCTTTTAAAATACAATTTATGGTTAATTAAAAAGAAAGAAAGAAAATGAATTTCAACATTACTGTTAAAGTTTTTCCTAATAAATTTTTGAGGCTTTTTGCATATAAATCATTATTCAAGGTTTTGATTGCAGTTGAGTTGGTATGAGACATCCAGGCTTTACAAAAGCAATATCTCTGGTTTTAAATGCTTCCTAAACCCAATGTATTAATTTGATAACTATGAACATACATGGTTTTTAATTAAGATTTCTTGTATAGTCCTTCAAATTTCATTATAATTTTCAACCTGCCATTTTCTTGGGGGTGTTCAGTGTCTGGGGTGACTGAAGGAGAAGGCAGCCAGGCTTATAGCTTGGGGTTCCTTTAATCTCCTTATAGGTGATGGTTTGTAGGTATAAGCAGGGAGTATATTTCCATTGGTTTTCTATTTATGTATAGGGTTCCCTTCTAGTTACTCATTTATAACCTACACTATTGATTTCATGACAGCACACTTCCCACAAAAATCAGTGAGATTTTTTTTTTTTTTTAAATTTGACCTATATGTGCCTTTTCAACAAAATTTGGTCTGTCTGGGACAATGAAGAATCCATGGCAAGATTCTTTTATCACTTTTCCGTTTTACAAATCAAAGGAATTCTTCAAAGTATTTTGTGCTCTTTTTATTTTTCAAGAGTCTAGAGGTGGGAGGGAAAAGTAGGGAGAAGGGGATTTGCATGGAAAATGGAAGGAGACCCTCATCATTATAGAGAATACATGTATGATGTTGTGAGGAGAAAAAAAAGAGAAGTGTGTCACATTGGATTGGGTAGAGAGATGTGATGGGAGGGGAGGGGAGGGGAAGGGGGGGATAGGAAGGGCAGCAGAATAAAATAGATATTATTAGTGCTGTATGTATATAGGTGACTGTATGACCAATGTGATTCTGCACCCTATACAATCAGAAAAATGAGAAATTATACCCCATTTGATTCAAATGTAGGAATTGTAAAGATCATTGTACTGTCATGTATAACTAATAAAAAAGAGTCTTTTTTATCCAGAGCCAATTCCCAAGCATGTTTATAACATATTAAAAAATGTGCCATATACAAGTATAATGCACCAACAAAATTTTTGGAAAAAAAATAAAAAAAGAACTGAGGATGTAAATCAGTGATGGGTACAATCTCCAGGATCAAGAAAGAATATTCTGGGCCTCATTGGGAAGTGGTCATGTAATTCATTTTAACTAAAGACTTGAGAGTGGATATCATGATAACATCTAAAAAAAAGGGGGTTTGAGAAGCAGCATGCAATTTTGTTGCTTTTGTGCTTCAGCATTCATGAAAAATGTTTAGATGAAGCTTACATTAATTTGCACCTTGAGTAGCTATAATAAACATGATCCAGAAGCAAACACACAAAGCACCAGTTTTATTAACCTTTGACTACGTGTGCCTGTTATGAAAAATAGAGTCAAATGGAGTTATTTTGTATGGAAAGGTGAGTGTCAGGTGTGCTGGGGAGGGAGGTCCTTAAATACATGGTGTTCACACCAGAGGCTACTGGGTGTGACCTCAGTTCCCTTGAGTGTGGGATCAGTTTGGTATGTCAGCACCCTCCTGTCTCCAGTCATCTGTTTCTGTCCCCTGTTTCTGCCTGTGCCATCTGAATCATCATCTGGTGCTTACAAAACTTCTTCACGTCTCTCTGATGGTTCTGACTCATTGAAGTCCTGTGTTACCCCAGAAGGGGTTTATATTGAAAGCATATGCATAGGCTCCCCCCATCTCTGTGACACTACCTCTATTCAATTTTCTAGAGTAGCACAGTGCAGTTAAGACACACATGTGTCATGGACCATCAACAAGTGAAAAAGGATACATCCTAGCCAAAGGGTGAATTGAAAACAAAAGCTAAATGCAATGTTTTAGAGATAAAGCATGATGTATTTGTTATTTTTGGAGAGCAAAGGATTTTGTAAATAAGATGAAAAAAAAAAGAGCAAACCAAAGGAAAATTAGTGATGATTTAGACTATGTTAATATTTAAAACATCTGTTTTGTTCAAAAACCCTATAAACAAAGGTAGGGATCCTGTCATCAGGAAGTTTATATTCTTGAGGGCAAGAGGTGAACACACATGTGCAGACTCAAATCATGTTCCCACAGAAAGTGGCAAGTGCTTCAGAGAATATGCAACAGGTTAGTGGCACAGAGAGGTACAGGATGGAGGGAAATATAGCTCCAGGAGATAAATGTTACAGGTTCTTTCTTGCTGTAACCTCCCAGGTTATCTCTTCTGTTTAAACCAATCTGGGACTTCAGGCTTACTCTGATTGTTGACATTGAGTCAGACAACTTCAGCTCTTCTTATTTGATGGTCTTATCACAGTAGCCTGAAGCAGCTACATAAATGTTTGTCCTTTTGGATTGTTCTCTTTGCTTTCCCTTCTTGACTTAAGTTCCTAGTTGGTTTGCTGTGTCTGTAGAATAACATGAACAACAAAACTGATTCTAGTCACTGTCTACCCTCCCCTCCAACAAAGTTAATCAATATTTTGTCTTTACCATGGATTAGCTTGTGCATATCATATGAATGGAAACATTTCATGAAGTTTCTTTGATTAATCTGGTTTCTTTCTCTCCAAAACATTAATCTGGTCGCTGCATATAGAAGTAAGATGTTCTTTTTATTAGCCATTTGAAAACTTCATTATTTGAATAAATCATACTTGGAGATCCATTCTAAGTTGATGAACATCTCCCATTTTCTTGACAATATTAACAGTGGATGCCACATGTCATTAACACAAGAAAATAAGTCGTGTCATATATATATATATTCAGTAAATACTACTCAATAGCCCTTTTCTAAAATATTGTAACCATTCACACTGACAGGCATGAGAAACAAACACTTGGTACTGTCAGAATTTTTCTCTGTTTTGTTCTGTCCATTCTGTTAAGTTTCTAAGAGCATCTCATCATTCTCTGAAGAAGATGGGTGGTGTGAATAACCTTTTATGAGTTTATTAGCACTCTCGATGGCTTCTTATATCAACTGCTTGTTCAAGCTTTTTATCCCCTTTCCATGTCTGTCTTTTTTATTGATTTGCAGTGTCCTTAAGAGTATCCTTTATTGTTCTCTTCTTCCTACCCTGTAGTTTATCTTCACTTACTTAATGCTGCTTTGATGAGCAGACTCCTAATTCAGGAGTCCAGTTTAAGAGTCTTTCCATTTATGACAGTGTTTCTGTTCATTCTTCACAAATTCATTCCTCCCTGTAAAATTACAGAAATATCTCCTATGTTGTTTTTCAAAGTTATTTATTTTGGGTGGAAGGAATATTCCTTCTTTCCCTTCTATAAATATGTACCCATATCTTGAACCCAAGAAGCAGAAAAACTAAAAGATGTGTCTGTGCTCTGCCTGCTGCGCATAGCCACACACCAGCAGCTAAGCTTCCAGCTCCACAGAAGCTGTTGCATCACAGCTGTTCAGGTACTTTTAGAAACTGAAAGCAGAAATGCCTTGAGAAGTAGAGGCTTTCAGTATTTTACAAAAAAGAACAGTGGAATGAATTTCCTTAGAAATGGAAAAAGCAGTCAGCATATCACCATGATAATCTCTAGGCAACCAAAATCATGTCGACTTAAAGCTGGTCTTATGTTGGAAAGGCTGAGAGCTCTGTTTGTCAGAATTGAACAGCCCTTGCAGGTGTTCCTGGGACTTGTAGAAGAGTGCTTCTCAATAATACGTATACACACATATGTACATACACCACACACACACACATACACACACAGCCTCCAAACAGACTTTTCTGGTGGTGTCTGTGTTCATAGCTGGGGTCTAAAAACTCCAGGGCTTCAACTCTAAGAAAGCAAAGGTGTAATCCTTCAGTATAATTCTTTATGCCACAAACCTCTCCTCCACTAACCCAAAAGAAACCAGAATATTTCTCTTCACAATATAAAGGATTGTTGAACTGAAGACAATCAAAATGCAGGGCAACTTTCCTTCTTTTTGTTTGCCTAAAAGGAGGACAGAGATTCACAAAGAATGAATCCCCCTTTCATGCCTAAATCTTGGATGGAAATTGTTCTTTGCAATACCTGCTTATTAGCTCAGAGATGGCAATACCAGAGGAATCTTCCAGTGGAGTCTCCTCCCTTAAATTTGCCTTCCCATAGTTTTCTCAATTCCGAAGCCCAGGATTTCTTTTTCATTGTCTTGTTGCTTCTCTAAAATTTATTGTTCTTTGTTAAAATGTTATTTAAGGCAGGTTCCCAGTCCACTGCCTGGAGTTCATTCTTGGCTGTGGTTTCTCCCCTGTGATGTGCACTGCACATGTTAATAAACTTGGGTGTTTTTTTTCTCTTGTTAAACTGTCTTTTGGTACAGGAGACTATATCAGCTATGACCTGATATAGTAGAAATTAGAAATTATACATATCCCCCTCACCAAACAAATTAATGTGAAAGACATAATCAGATACCAGAGTATACAGCAAATGACTCAATTTGTAAAAAGTTCATAGACATGAATCTTTGGAAATAGAAATCAGAACTACTTTAGGAGAAGAGGCAGTGATTTGGAGGGGTTTTAGCTCTGTATTGTATTTAACTCATATATTTAGCAGGGGAAAAAGGAACAAGAATAAATGAAGAAAGCCAAGTGTTTATACTGCACATATGGAATCACCACACTGAGCCCTGTGTATATGTATGATTAATATCTGCTAATCAAAAATAAAAGAGTAAAACTCCAAAAAGTCAAGGGCTTTGCAGCAAGGTCACTGCCTTCCCATCCCACTCTTCAGTGTCTGTTTCAATTCAACAGGAACAGACAAAGCCATGCAAAGGAGGAAGTGCATTGACCTGGGTGTCAGGCAGCTGGGTTACAGCCCCACTGTCTCACAGACCCTCTCTTCCTAGAATGAATGGGCACCATCATTTCCCTGTGAGTCACCTGTGAAACACACAACTAAGAGGAATCCACCAGTGCATTTTAATGACACCTATAATTTATCAGATCCAGAGATAGCACTACTGGTTCCACTCCCACCACTAACCTATAACCTGAATACACTCAGTTCCTTCCTTCAACAGAAGTCTTCTGCTTTCCCACCCGCATCCCCACCTGAATCTGCAGACCTCTTACTGACTTGGACAAACAGGATGTGGTGGAATAATGCTGTACTGTTCCAGGTCTTGGCCATAGAAAGTCCCGGCAGCAACCACTTTCACGGCCCATGGGCACACCACCACTATGCTGTAAATATTTTGGCTAGATTAACAAATCATGAGATATGTTGAGTGCAACCTTCTGGAACTTTTCAGCCCAGCCACCAAATTAGCCACCCCAGTGTTGCTACACAGAGAAAAAGAATTGTCCGGCAAAACCCTGTCTGGTCTCCAAACCCGTAGCGTTTTGGGAAATAATAGACGGTTGGTGTTTTGAGCCAAGTACTGTAATGGACCACTGAGAACTGAAATGTTGGCAAAAATATATAAGAAAGTATATGTCTTTTGTCCTTCCAGACAAACATAACTCAACCTCTTCTATTACTGTGCTTTGGACTCTTTCCAGCTTGCTCTGAGTGTGCTCACAGGTGTGCCTACTCTCTTTTTGCTGTTGTCCTCTGACCTTTGAAGTTCACTCAAGCCTAATTCTGCCCCAATTGTGTTCAGTGGTTCCTAACCACTGCCCCAAGATTTTCTCTTGACTCTCCTCCATGCCTATAAAAGAGGGTCTTGTGTGAAGTGACCACTGAGAAAACCACCAGCTCCTGTGCACTATTTTTTTTTTTTTTTGGCTCTTCGAGGCTTCATTTATTTACCAACTGCTTCTTCAGCGATGGATGCTCCCTAAAAGCAAGTCCTGTACCCTGCTAACTATTTTCTCCCCAGTGCAGGCTCCTAGCTGGCACTGAATACCTGGCTACTGGATTAAAAAAAAAAAAAAAGTAAAGACAAGTAGAAGAGTTCCTTCCATATGGTTGTTCGTATATAATTATGAAAAGCATTTAAAATAAATCTTTTTCCTAAGTTAACACAAATTGAGTATCCCTTATCTAAAATGCTTGGTACAAGATGTGTTTAAGATTTTGGACTTTCTTGTATTTTGGAATATTTGCATATACATAATGAGATATCTTGGGGATGGGACCCAAGTCTAAACATGAAATTCATTTATTTTTCATATATGCCTTATACATGTGGCCTGCAGTTAATTTTATACAGTATTTTTAATGCACCTGTGTTTTGACCATAATACATGGTCAGCTATAAATTTTTCTGCTTGTGAAATCACGTCAGAACACAAAAAGCCTTAGATTTTAGATAATTTTAGAGTTTGGATTAGGGTCCTCAATCTGTAGAGCTTTATTACCTGCCTATTTCTGTCTTCTAAATCTGTGTTCTTGCTGTTCTCTCACTCTAAAATGATAAGAGCTATTCATGCCTAAAACTAGATCTCAATGATCTAGCCTCCACAAAGTTTTCTCTTAGTTTTCCAGGGGTAGTTTTCATGTCTCATGCAAGCTTTATATCTATGCTGCCTCAAACCCTTCCATTTATGTTTTTTTTTTTTTTTTTTTTTTTTTTTTTAACCTTCGGGCATGTGCTCCTTAAATTCACTTACTCATTCATTCACCACATACCTATTAAGTGCTTAACACGTGCCAAGAATTTCCATTCAGTTACTTTCCAATGCATGCAAATTTTAAATAGGCTTTTGTTATAACTTCACAAAATTTAAAATTCACTGGGGATTGGATTGAACAATGTTAACATTCTAGACTGCAGCCATTCAAGGACACCTTTCAGTCCTCAAATTCACTAGACCCTTTTGAGCCTTAGCTCAATTGTTCCCAAGGTTCTCTTAGCATGTCATGCTCTGTGGCCCCCTTTCCTGCCCTGCCTCCTGAGATGTTTCTGTCCTTCAAAATTCAGCTCAAATGTCATGTCCTCTGTGAAGCTTTTCTTAATGCTGTTGCCAGAATTAAAACTTTCCTTTTCATATCATCAGCAGAAAATGCATTTGAGGTGTTATTCAGTATGCCTCATGCTCTGCTGTCCACAACAGAGGGTCACTATTTTTCACCTGGATTTTATTTAGATCCTTAGAGGGACCAGTCTCTCAGCTTTGGTGTGTTGAGCCAAGTACTGTAATGGACCACTGAGAACTGAACAGAACTGCTCTCATGCATAGAAACTTTTAGGGTAAATATTGTGTGCTCACTGGTTGGTGGAAGAAGCATAGGTAATTGTTTCTAAAATGATGGTTAGTGCTCCTTCCATTGGGGTTTTTATTGTTGTAGTTGTTTGGGTTCAAATAAGGTCCTTCAGAGAAACTTACAAGAAATGAGCCAAAATCCTAGAGTTACTCTGAGTCATGGTTTTGAGATGAATTAAACTTTGCTCATTTTAATACTAAATTTTCAGCTTGGAGTAATTTTCATTCACCAATTTTTTTTTTTAACATGTGATGCATGACCTCCAACTGAGCATGCACAGAGAATGAGCAGTTCTACATGTGATCTTTCCTACATGAATATGTATAAATTTCCCCAATAAAAGTCTGAATTCCACCTTTATGTATATAGAGAAAGCGCCAATTAAAAAAAAAACAACAACAAATAAATAGAAGGAAGACCAGTAGAGTAGAGAAAGAGGGACAAGGGGAGGGATGTGGGAAGGGAAAGTAGAAATATTTGGAATTGAAATGGAGCAATTATATCCCATGCCTGTTTGAATATGTCAGAATGAACCCCACTGTTATGTATAAATATCAGACACTAGTAAAGACATTTTAAAGAATAAGCCCCTTGTTTTCTTTGTTCAGGGAGTCACTGCTTTGAGAGTTATCTCCAGTGTGTGCTGCAATTAATAAACCTTTGTTTACCCTTTTATTTCCTGGTTGTGCCTATAAGCTTTGCACTCACCAAGGGTTGAATCCATTGTCTTCAGTTACATCTTCACCAAATTATCTGACAAGATGCAAGATGTATGATTTCAAAGTAGGTAAAAGTAGAAGAGATGCTAGAATCTATTATGCACCAAATGAAAGGGCAAAAAGTAAAAAGTTCCACCACACTGAATATCGACATTAGGGAAGTCTCACATCACCAGTGAGAATGCGGAATGGTATAGCTGCTTTGGAAAACAGATTATATAATTCTTACAAAATTGTACGTATACCTGCCATACGACTTAGCCATTCTTTGCTTTTGTATTACTGAAGGGAAACAAAAACATGCTCACACAAAGACTTGTTCACAAATGTTCATAACAGCTTTTTTTTTTTCATAACGGCTGAAATCTGGAGACAATTCAAATGTCCATCAATTGGTGAATGGCAAACATATTGTTTATTCATACGGGAAATTCTACTTAGCAGTAGAATGTGACATGCACACTCTTGAATGTTTATCAGTAACAAATCTTGTTACTGATAAACATTCAAGAGTGTGCATGTCACAGGATTCAGTGTTTGTGAGATTCTGAAAAATGTAAATGTAATGTGTAGTGAGAGAAAGTAGTTATTTTGTTCCCTGGGACCCAGGGGTGAAGAGAAGATTGACTACAAGGTAGCATGGGAATATTTTGGGGTGATGAAAATGTTCCATAGCTTGATTGTGGTGCTGGTAGGTATAAAGATAACCATGAGTCTAATTTCACCAATTTTACCCTTAGAATGGGTGCTTTTAATGTATATAAATGCAATAGTTTAGATCTGGAATATTCCCCAAATGCCCATGCATTAAAATTTTAAGAGGTGGGCCTAGTGAAAGATTATATCATTGGGGCCAGGCCTTTAAAGAGGACTGTGGGACCCCTGCCACTTCCTCTCTCTTTCACTTCTAAGTTGTCATGATAAGAGCAGCTTCCTCTGTCATGTGCTCCCACCATGATGGGCTTGCCTTTGCCACAAAGTCCAAAAGAAACAGGCCGACTCATCATGGATTGATACCTCTAGGACTTCGGGCCAAAATTACATTTTTCTCTTTATAAGTTGATTGTATCAGACATTATTTTTAAAGGAATGAAAGCTGATAAATACAGTAAGCGATACTTCAATAAAATTGGTTTAAAAGAAAATGCTCCAGGGCTGCTCTTTTGCAGACTCTTGGCTGAACTATCTGTGACCCCATGGAGTTCTGGAGAACCTTAGATTTGGGGGAAAATCAGGGAGACTCATGTATTCTCCTAACATCTTGTAGGTCCTCATTAAGTCTTATTAAGTGGTGTGCAAAGCAGAAGTTGACAGATGAAGAGATTTACCCCACACAATAACCTGGATACACAGTGCATTTAAGATTTACTTAGGTTTGCCATAACCCAGATTTCTTGCTTTTATTTATCTGTTTCCAGTGTCCTTGGAGGAGGATGGTATAGCAAGAACTTCAGAGTGGTCTATCAAAAAATGTCCTTACCAGTTTCTCCTGCAGTTACCTTGGAAGAAATGTACAAGAAAAATCACCTTCTGTGGGAAACTGGACTTGTTGACCTTGAATTTGCTCCAAAGCCCCTGTTCTCTATGCAGTGACTCAGAATCCAGGTAGGCTAGTATGTGTGAGTTATAGAAAAAGACCTCCTTTCCAAAATGCAGACCAATGTAAGGTAATTACATGGATGTACTTGGAATATTATGACCTAATAAGCTGAATGAATGAATGAGCTGAATAGATGGGAAAATATAAGGATGAGCAGCGAGTTCAGAGAACCGTGGAAGCTACAAGGAGAGCAGAAACCTTCCTTGTGTCCTTAAAAGTTTATGGGGATGTCCAGCAGCAATGTTCTGAGATGGGGAAACACACTTCAAAGGCTAAAGAAAAGGGTCTGCTGAAAATACAGCAAAAATTAAAACCGACTCTCCCTGTTATGGTTTGGATATGTTTCCCAATGTTTCATGAGTTGGAAGCTTGGTCCCCAGTGTGGTGGGTCCCCAATGTGGTGGTATTAAGTGGTGGTGGGACATTTAAGAGGTAAGGCCTAGCAGAAGATTGTACTGGCCCTTCCTGTTCCATTTCAACTTCCTCTCTTACCATGTGTTCTCTCCCTCTCTGGTGGGCTCTTTTCATGATGCCATCTGCTACAGCCCTTCCAAGAGCAGGTTGTATGCCATTTGGACTCAGCCTCCCAAACTGTGGACTAAATGAAACTATTTTCTCTATAAGTCACCCAGTCTCAAGTATTTTGTTATAGTAATGACAAATATGACTGATACCCCCAGCCCATATTGCCATTCTTTGAATCAATCAAAGCTATCTCAAATAAATTCCATAATAAATTTTTGGAAATGCAAACTACGCATTTATCATTCATAGCTTCTGAAGCCCCTACCTAATACCCTTGTCTGCCCAGAGAAGGAGGGATAAGAATGGCTGGTGATTATATACATGTTCTAGTAGTCAGATACATTGAGCGTCACACCCTTCCTTTTAACAACATAGATCCCAAGAAGTAAACATGTAATAAGAGTCAGTTTTCTGTCCTAAGGAAATGGGTTATTCCTTGCAAAACAGGGATAGTAGAAAAGTAATCATGAAACACACCCTGCCTGGCTAAAAGCAAAGTAGCTTTCAGAGTCAGAAAAAGTAACAGGTTTCCACAATTCAATGGGATCCAATTTTTTCTTGTATTTTACTTTTAGGACAGGTCTTGCATGGATCTGTGATTTTTTTTTACTCTCATTTTTCTCCTCTTGTTTTTCCCCTCCAAATTTATCAGTAGTCTTTACATGTGTGATGAGACTGAGAACTGAAGAGACAGAACTGCAGGTGCCGCTTGCGGCTCTGCAAAGCCTTCTCTCCCCGCCTTCCTCTTTTTCTTCTTCCTCTCCCCCTTTTCTGCCTGATCCTCCCTCTTCTGCCTCTCCCTCCCCAGTGTGCCTCCTCCTCCTCTATGTTCTTCTTTACCTCCCCTACTCTCTGACTCTCCCAGGCCTCCTCCACCTCTACCCATCCTATACCTTTTTTTCTTTCTTCTCTTTCTGACCTTCCCTACTTGGTCTCTCCCTTTCCTCCTCCCTTTTTCTGCAGCAGAATATAAGACATCATTTTTTTCTTGAAGCTTCTTGAAAGACTTATTTCATTACAAGGCAATGTGGGAAATTAAATTTTGGGTGAAAGATTTTTTAAATTTGATTTGATTTTTCCTTTTAGAAAGCACTTTAACAGCCTCTCTGTGTGGGGGAAAGACCAGGTCCTGGCCTGGTGAGGAAGTTTACCCTGGGAAAAGGGGATCATGCTCCATAATAAGGTCACGGGACTTCTTTGGGAAGTTATTGTATTTTAACTCATGTTTTACCCCCACACTGGTGTCCTTGGAGGAATAAGAGAAGCCTAGCAAAAAATACCTGGGAAAAAGAGACCCAGCAGCATAGCCCATGCCCACAGGCAGGATTTCAGGGAGCATGCATCAGTAGGGCTCAAATCCACTTACGTGAAGGCTTAATATCAAATGGTAATGCAAATCAGGCAAAACTTGAATTCTTTTCAATATTGCTCATTTTCTTGTTATTTGTTTGTATGGACTTCTAAGGTATTATGCAATAGGATGGTCACAACCAATTCTCTGATTCTCTAGCTATCATTCAATTAATAATTTTGTACTGCAGGTGCCCACATCTTTTTGAGCCACATGGACAGATTCTGTACAATCAACTAACAATTTTGTATTGACAGATTATTTTGTAAAGCTAGTTCATGTGTCACATATAACCGACCACCTTGACTCTCAAACCTGAAGAAAATAAGTGTTGTGTGAAGGTCTCACTTTCATAAGAAGGAGCATTAGGATCAATCAGCTGTTGTATGGGCAGGCACTGGGAACTAGAGGGGTTTCAGCGAGAAGGTACAGAGTAGATGCTGAAGATACGTGACAGGTCACAGGTGCTCAGCAGCATAGAAGAACCCAAACAGTTTGGGCTTCATAACTGTCCATCATTTTCATTAACTGTGCAGACCAGGGAAGATGATCTGATTTCTCATTAGGCAACAATCTATTGGTCACAATGATCTCCTCATCAGGACAAGTTGAGGATTAAAGTCATCATATTACAGGGATACATGCACACCTATGTTTATAGAGCACAATTCACAATAACCAAACTATGGATACAGCCTAGGTGTCCATTGATGTATGCATGGATAAAGAAAATGTATATATACACAATGGAGTTTTTTTCAGCCACAAAGAAAGATGAAATTATATCATTTGCAGGAAAATGCATGAATACAGCCTTTATTTTACAAAATATTTTTAGTTGTAGATGAACAAAATGCCTTTATTTTATTTATTTATTTTTATGTGGTGCTGAGGATCCAACCCAGTGCCTCATACATCCACACAAGGGTTGTACTACTGAAGTAGTAACCCCAACCCAACACAGCCATTATTGTAAAACCATTTATGATTAGCAAAACTAGGAAGTCAGGTTCCATTTCTCCATGAATATGACAGCATTGTACTCAAAGGAAGTGAGAAGCAGAGTCAGGACCTGAAAAAATGTGAAGGTTGGGAAACAGGGCATCATAATGGGCTATTATGTCAAATGTATTTAATTCCTGTCTTTCTAGCCCATATTCAGAAAATAGCTACAAGACTAATAAACAGAGAACTGAAGGAAATAGGTAGATGATACCACAACAGAAACTTGGTTGGATACTGTTATCATATTGTAATTACAGAATAAGGAAAGAACATTTTAAATAAGATACTAGAAGCACAAAATATAATATAGAAACTTGATGAAATTGAAAACACTAAACTTAATGATTGGGGCTTAATAAAATTATCATATGAAGACAAAATAACAGGAGATATTTGCAAAGCCAAACAAATAATCAAACAAACACACACACAAACAAAAAAAGATGAGATTTGGGCTCTCAGTTTTAAGATTGAGGCATATAAACTTTGCATTATTTTATTTGTGGAAATTTTTCAAAAAATAGAAGGCAGATTACAAACAGAAACACAAAATCCACTTCCTGCAAAACAAGGAGGAATTTAACCATTCCCCAACTCCAGATGGTTGGAAAGGGCTACTAAGAGCAGGGGATAGATTGCAGGGATACATTTGGGGAAATGCAGAGGGAAGATGCTTAGCTGTTGATTTCAAAATTTAATCTCTTAAATCTGAGAGGTATGCTTTAAGATTGAAATTTGCATCCCTTTTTGTTCCAGTCAAAACTGAGTGTGTTGCTAATTGAAGGAAGTTCTCTGAACTTTACTGCCAGAGGCAGTGTGTTGGGGGGCACGGGGCTGGGGGGTACAAAATAAGGAAATCCATATTTGAAGAAGTTGTCTTCCTGGGCAGCTCGATCAGAGAATGGAGACTCTGTTTGGTGACCCAACTTCCTACGCATGATCTTTTGTGAGGAGCAAATTAAACAAGCTCACAGAGAATCTTTGATTGTAAAAGAAACCACAACTGATTGAGAGGTGGTTCTACAACTTTCCATGTTTAAACAATTTGCCAATAAATGGTCTAGAAAAACATATACTTGATGCAAAAATGAATCATCACAACAAAATCAGTAGAGTATCTGTAAAAAGATGGTAAGAACAAATAATGAGGAAAAAGAGTATGAAAAAGCAAACTGCAAATGAAGAAAATATACAGAAAATGGTTTCTATGGAAAAATATTTATAACCATTAATTTTTGCTATTATATATGAAAGCAAACAACAACAAACAAAAACTTTGAAGAAGACTTCATATGTTCAGAACAAGAGCAAAAAGCAGAAATAGAAAAGTTGAGGAAAGACAGGAGAAAACAAGAGAAGAGAAATCTGAATGAATAGGATGGGACTCTGCAGAGCACAGTAAAGCAATGGGAAATAAATCATGACATTGTCCTGAAATGACAATAAAATTGGAAGGAGCACCGGGGAAAGTAGATATTGCAGAAAACAGTGAAAGCCTAGAAGAGAAGAAGGAGAAAATTAACCATGTGAAGTGATAAAGAAGTAAACAGTTAAAAGTACTCATGGCAAAAGATGTGAAAGATAGGGAAGAGCACCAATGCAACGTACTTGAAGTCGGAGAAAAAGAAATCCAAAGTAGTGAAACAGTAGGAACATTTAAAGGCATGATTCATGAAAATCTTCCTGAAGCAAAGAAATGAATAAAAGAAATTGCTTTTTGTATTACAATGAACCAATAAGAATTGACTCAGAATAATTAAAAACCAAGCTTCTCTAAAATGAAGAGTGTAAATTTGGGAGCAGTCTGTTGACAACAGTCAGCCATGAAGGAGAGTCTAGATTCAGGCTGGCCTCAGCATCCCTTACTGCTGCACCACACTAGAAAATGGAGAACGTTCCCTACAAAAATCCTCAGACAAAAGGGATGACTTGCTGCTGTCTGGATGGGCACAAATCACGAGCCACTGAAGCAGGAACAAACTTTATTTCTGAACTCCACCAGCACACTCCACACAAGCTCCTGGGAAAAATGCCGAATGCCATGCCACGGGGCTCCTCCCGGGACACACTACACAAACAGGAAATCCCTCCTCCGGAATTCCCTCCTACAGCACTTCCCCAACCAATGGGAACTCTCCAGGAGTCCTGTGAGAGCTCCAAAGTAGCAGGCGTAGGCAGACAGCAGGGGTCTAATCTCCAATTGAATGCACATCTTAACATAATCATTATCATCTCAATGGCTTGCTGGGGTCACCTTTCAACCAAAAATTCCATGTGTCATTCCTACTTGGCTATGGCTCTCAGAAATGACTGGAACCTACCTGCCATGTCCCTGTCCAGCCCAAAGACAACACACGTGCTTCAGGGGAGAAAAAGCAACTCTTGAGAATTTTTTTTTCCTATTAGCTAGTTTTAAGAGTCCCACCAAGTGAAAAACTTAAGCCAGTCAGGGAAATAACTAGATAATCAAGGAAATATTTGTTAGTGAAAACTGAACTAATTTAGCTATGGAAACAAAATTACAGCAATGATCGAAAATAGTGGGATGGATTAGAATATAGATGTCATAGGGTCTGACAATGGCATGGTGGCCTCATTAACAAAAGGTAGGGAGAGGAGAAGAAGAGGGAGACGTGATGAAGATGCTCATGTTCTCATATTCGAACACACATAGGGGAAATTCAAGTATATTTAACATGGCAAATAAAAAAACTCATGTGTGTTTTTATTGATTGAAGGAGACAGAAATCAATTAAGATCAGTGAGTGAAGAAGGAAGATGTTGATTATATCATTGATAATAGTTGGTAAATTAATAGGTGTTATCCAAAAAAAGATAATTAAAGGTATTGTGTAAAGTCATGTTTATAAAGGCATCCCACTGACATGAAATACAAGCCTTTTTTATAATTAGAAAAAATGGAAAATGAAAAGAGACCATATGGAAATAATTTTAAGTCACAAAAATAGATAACATAATATAAATGACAGAACTAAAAGTAAATGTAACTGTCATTTTAACAAGTGCAAATGGGCTAAAGTAATCAACTAAAATAAAAACCCAGCTTTATTCTGTGATGAGACAGGAATAAAATTAGTGATTAAAATCTGAATATAGAAGTGTGTGCAAAGCTGTAAGCTATCCTAAGTATACGAGGAAAGCAGGTAATTAATCTTAACATCAAATTAAATCGACTCCATGTCGAAAATTGTTAATCAAGCCAAAGGAGGGCACTTCAAAAGGCTAAGGGATGAAGTACACAGTTTGACAGATATATATTAACATAGCAACCACATTAATAATATGAGAACTACAAGAGGCTGAATGAGAAATAGATACCAGTAGTGGGAGTCTTCAAATTATATCTGCAATGTAAGGCAGACACAGGAGACTTAATTGGTAAGATTCCACTACTTAATATATTGAAATGTGTGCTCTGAAAAAAATGGAATAAATGATTTTAAGTGCCCATGGAATAGTCATGAAAAGTGATGATACAATTGATCAAAAAATAAAAAGATAACTTCGATAAAGTCTAAGAATCAGAGATATAGCCATTGTCTAATAATCTAATCTAAGAAAAGCTGACTTTAATAGCATAATGACAAAGCAAAGGTACTTTCAAACAATTACTGGGTGAAAATCAAAGAAAAATGTCAAAATTATCATAAACAATACAAAATAACAGCCAACATAATAATAATCATTTTACACAAGGAAATGCATGTGAAAGGCAGCAGTGCTGGCCACCTCTACACCTAAGTTACTGAGCCTACTACGCAGGAAAAGAAATCCAGCAGCATTATATACTGGGGAATGGCCACTGCATTTTCTCCTTCCATAGACCTGGAAAAGCTCTGCTTCTGTGGCAGTGGCTTTGTGTCTCTGTGTTATTTCCATTTTTACTTTCAACAAAATATTGATTAGCTTTGTTTCATCAGCCATATTGCAGAAAGCAACAAACATTTCTAATGAAGGAAATGTTTTCAAGAACATTCCATTCTCACCCAAACAAATCACCTACTAGCATGAATAGATTTCCAGTATGGATGAACAATCCCTTTGGAGCATTTTGTTCTAACTGAAAAAAAAAAAAACCTATGATAAACACCAGAGAGAGCAGATTAATTGGAGTCATAGTTGCATCCTGTGTGTTGGGTACTAAGAGATCTGGAAGGTCACATCCCATAGACGAGGCCATTTCAGGGGTTGCTACCTTAATTGGTTTTCTGGCAGAAAGTCATTGGCTGGGATGCCTCTCCTTCATCACCTGAGGAATCAGCTTAGCCTTATCCCTTGTCCTTGTCACTTGGATGTGAGTGATATGTCTGCTGGGCCAGCACAGGAAACCACTCAGTGACCCTGGGTGTCAAGATCTTCTGACTGATGTGAGCCTTGGAATTGGCTTCCTGGAAGGGAAATTTTAGAAGATTTTGCTATGTCTTTGATTTGAAGATTATCTTGGCTCATCTAAATTGCTTGTTCTCATCTCCAAATTGGTCTCATTCCAAAATTGTGTCTCTTTGGGGGCCAAAGTTTCAGATTACTCAGACTTTTCTTAGTCTAAACTCTAGATTAACTGTGATTATTCAGTGTTCAATAAAAACAACTTTGTTTTTCATGCTCTTGGTGGGATATTTGGGATGGAGAGGGGATAGAAAGAGACAGGGAGACTGAGTAGTGGAGGCCAGGAGAGAGTAGTAGGCAATTTCCAGTTAATTTTCAATTGTACTTTGTAGTGGCATTGCACATAGAATTCATCATGATCCAGATACAGGAACTAAAGAGCTCTTTTGCACCCTTTGGTATTTCCACGACATTAACTTCACACACACTAATTGAATGCATGTCTGACTGATGCAAGTGGTGGAGCAGTTAACCTTTATTGGAGATCTTAGGACTATGCAGGCTGGAATGTGAGACATGTCTCAGTGGGGCCAAGCAGGGTTCTTGACGCTTATGGATCCTACAAGCTTGTCCTCATGGCAGACCACGCCCAGGGAGCAAAGTACTATGTCTTGCCCCTTCTCCTCATTAATGAGAATCTGAGAACCTATTTCATCTATCTTACCTTCAGGACCCATCATATAAAGTTCATCTGCCCCCACTTTCCAGACTTCAAAACCCACATGTAGGGAAAAGCCTGATTTGGCCACCCTCCTCCCAGACCCCTGCCTATAACACTCCCTCACAATGCAAGTAAATCCCCACAGGCAGAGAGGCACAGGCCCACACAGCTTGGTGTAGGAGGAAGATGCTGTAAGCACCATACCTCCATTACCCCCTTCTTCTTTGTTGGATCATTCCCCTCCACAATGGTAGCTTTGTACTTCAAACACAGTACTTTATCTTTCTGCCTGAGGTCTTTCTCTAACCAAGGAAGCTTACTGGGCCTGAGGTCCACAGTCGGCCTGACTGGGATATTAATATCTCCAGGTTCAACCCTTGAGTAACAAGAACGGTCGGTCATCCCAGGTTCCTTGCTCCCAGGTGATGCCATCAGATTTTTAGTCTATAGTACTTCAGAGGCTCCTCAGGTATGTAGTATTTGAGAAAAACTGCCCACATGATCCTGATTTGGAAACAGTTTCCTCTAAGTTTGACCTGACAGTACATATGTGCTAATCAAGAGTTAAAATGAGCAAACATGATTAAGAGATTTGTCAAATTACAGAGTTGGTCTTAATAACACATGCAACCTACAGATAGAATATTTCATTCGGAAAGAAAGAAAACTCTCCTTGAAAATATAACTGTACAGTGATGATTCTAAAACATTAGTATGTAGAAGAGATCCTTGGAGAATTTGTTGATAGTCATGTTCTTGGGCCTCAGATTTGAGTTCAGTAGGTCTGGAGTGGCCCCAAGAACTTATATTTTAAACAAATTCTACCATGATGAGGCTGATTTTGCTGGTTCATGGACCACATTTAAATAACATAGGTAGAAAAATCTCCTGATTGCCACCTGTTTACAGTTTAACTCCATAGTGGCATCCTTTAATTCAGTGACATCCAACCTTTTTACTCTTGACCTACAATGCACTTCCCCCACCCCTTGCCTGACTGCTCCACTCCAGTCTCTAGAGCTACTGTCTTCCAGGTGGGACCCAAGAATCTGAATTTCAGTAAGCCCTCCAGGTGGTCCTGATGCAGTTTATGTAAGTCCATTTTGAGCTGTTATACCACAGATAGATAATTAATAGCAAACAAAAATTTATTGGCTCCCAGTTCTGGGGACTGGGAAGTTCAGGATCAAGTAAGTGGCATCTGGCAAGGGCCTTCTTGCTGTGTCATAACATGGTGGAAGGAATCCAATTGGAAGGGCAAAGAAAGTGTAAGAGAAGACAAAGGGGATTGATATATTCTTTTTTGTGTTTGTGTTCTTTTTTTTTAAATTTTTTATTGTTGGCTGTCAAAACATTACATAGTTCTTGATATATCATATTTCACACTTTGATTCAAGTGGGTTATGAGCTCCCATTTTTACCCCATATACAGGTTGCAGAATCACATCAGTTACACATCCATTGATTTACATATTGCCATATTAGTGTCTGTTGTGTTCTGCTGCCTTTCCTATCCTCTACTATCCCCCCTCCCCTCCCCTCCCCTCTTCTCTCTCTGCCCCCTCTACTGACATTCATTTGTCCCCCTTGTATTATTTTTCCCTTTCCCCTCACTTCCTCTTGTATGTACTTTTGTATAACTCTGAGGGTCTCCTTCCATTTCCATGCAATTTCCCTTCTCTCTCCCTTTCCCTCCCACCTCTCATCCCTGTTTAATGTTAATCTTCTTCTCATGCTCTTCGAAACTACTCTGTTCTTAGTTACTCTCCTTATATCAAAGAAGACATTTGGCATTTGTTTTTTAGGGATTGGCTAGCTTCACTTAGCATAATCTGCTCTAATGCCATCCATTTCCCTGTAAATTCTATGATTTTGTCATTTTTTAATGCAGAGTAATACTCCATTGTGTATAAATGCCACATTTTTTTTATCCATTCATCTATTGAAGGGCATCTAGGTTGGTTCCACAGTCTTGCTATTGTGAATTGTGCTGCCATGAACATCGATGTAGCAGTGTCCCTGTAGCATGCTCTTTTTAGGTCTTTAGGGAATAGACCTAGAAGGGGAATAGCTGGGTCAAATGGTGGCTCCATTCCCAGCTTTCCAAGAAATCTCCATACTGCTTTCCAAATTGGCTGCACCAATTTGCAGTCCCACCAGCAATGTACAAGTGTACCCTTTTCCCCACATCCTCGCCAGCACTTGTTGTTGTTTGACTTCATAATGGCTGCCAATCTTACTGGAGTGAGATGGTATCTTAGGGTGGTTTTGATTTGCATTTCTCTGACTGCTAGAGATGGTGAGCATTTTTTCATGTACTTGTTGATTGATTGTATGTCCTCCTCTGAGAAGTGTCTGTTCAGGTCCTTGGCCCATTTGTTGATTGGGTTGTTTGTTCTCTTATTGTCTAATTTTTTGAGTTCTTTGTAAACTCTGGATATTAGGGCTCTATCTGAAGTGTGAGGAGTAAAGATTTGTTCCCAGGATGTAGGCTCTCTATTTACCTCTCTTATTGTTTCTTTTGCTGAGAAAAAACTTTTTAGTTTGAGTAAGTCCCATTTGTTGATTCTAGTTATTAACTTTTGTGCTATGGGTGTCCTATTGAGGAATTTGGAGCCCGACCCCACAGTATGTAGATCGTAGCCAACTTTTTCTTCTATCAGACGGCGCGTCTCTGATTTGATATCAAGCTCCTTGATCCATTTTGAATTAACTTTTGTGCATGGCGAGAACCCACTCTAGCAGTAAGGGGTCTACTCCTGTAATGATGGCATTAATCCATTCATAATATAAGATCCCTCATAACCTTATCACTGTTTGGAAGTCCCATCTCTTAATACTGTTATGATAGCATGACACTTCAACAAGATCTGGGGTGGGGACAGATTTTCAAACCACAACACAGCTTATGTGTGAAACCCTCTCATCTACAGGCTTGTTTCTGTGAAATTCCACATATGTACCCAGGGAAGCAGAAATTATTTTTGTAGCCAGCACCTCTTTGGCTTCTGAGAGATTTCACTCCTGCAGCAAAACTTCACTCCTTCTTCCTCACTGAATTGTCCCCATCAAGCACATAGAGACCTGTGTCTATAAAAGTCCATTGAGCAGATTGACTGCTGCTTTTGGCTCAGTTTAATAGATCAGGAGGAATAGGATAAAAGACTCCAACTTCCCTCCAGGTGGGAGATCCCTGAGGTTTGTATAGAAAGATGGGAATATTGTTGCAGTTCCACTTGGAGTCCCTGTAGCTAGCGTTGTCCCCTCTTTGGTTGTTTGAAGACATGATTTGACCTTACTAGAGCATCCACAGATATTCATTAGTTTCCATGGAAGCAGGATGACATAACCCATTTGATACAGTTTCCTCCAGTTAGTTTCCTTTTTCCCCCACTTTATTAAGTTCTCTTTGGATCCTTAGAAAAAATATCACCACAGTTTGAGATTCTCCCTTCCTTATTCCTGACTGCCAGGGGAATTGTTGGGCATATCTTCTCAGTTGAGCCTTGGGTTTCTGACAGCCATCGGCCTTGGTTTTCATTAAAAAGAAAAAGTTTATTGGTGCATTTTAATTACATATAATAATGGGTTTCATTGTGATATATTCAGTCAAGCACACAACATATTTTTTTTTCAATTTTATTCCCCAGTAATTCCCTTTTCCCTCCCACAGATGATCCTCTATTCTACTTTTCTCCCTTCCATTTTCATACGACTTCCCCATTTTTTTTTCTCTCTAGATTCTACATATGAGAGAAAACATATGACCCTTGACTTTCTAAGTCTGGTTTATTTCACTGAACATGATGGTCTCTTGTCTAATACATTTTCCTGAAAGTGACACAATTTCATTCTTCCTCATGGCTGAACTGGCCATGGTTTCTTGTCGTGCTGACTTTGTGATTTCTGCTTTCCATCATCAATGCCTCTCTCCTTTTGCCAAACCCAGACAAGGGTAGAATTAATTGGAGATAGTATTCTATACCCATTGACTATGCTTACTTTGAGTGGAGGCAACCCACTTTTGTGACTGACTTCATGATTTCTTAGCTGTGGGAATATGGCAAGCCACTTAGCCCTTCTGAGTCTGCTTCATTACCGTTTAAACATAAGACATAATTGTAACTGTGTCTCACAATTAAATGAACTAATGGGGATAAAATGCCCAGCATAGAATGAGAGCCCTCTAATTATTCTTTATGATGATCAACATCATTATTATTCCCATTTCTAGCTTCACATTTTAATCTTGGCTCATGGTAATGAGAATCTGCCCACTCAGTTTTTATTGGCATGGACAGATGGACTACACATATTAGAGATATCCTTTAGGAAAATGGATAGCCAGTGTTCAAGAAGATTCATTTAAAATTAGGGCCTTTCAGTGTTCCTTTCTCTCCCATCCCTAGGTCTCAGTGATGTTTAAAGTTGATCTCTGATGATTACTAGCATTAAGATATGTCATCTGGCTTGAAGAGGTCATCTTGCCAGATGCCCATGAAGGCCACAGACACTGAAGTCTTTACATGTGAATTGCTTCTTGGGAGACAATTCTCCTACCTGCTTTGGCATTCAAAGTACAACCTTGGACACAAGCTCCCATATCTTCTGAGAAGGTGTGATTGTTATTGTCCTTAATAACAATAAAGTTCCACATTCCATTGATAACCCTCTCTTGCTTGATCTTAAGAAGTCACGCAGAAATCTACTGAAGAGTCATGAAGGATAATCATAACATACATTTGAGAAGTGTGGCCTGAGCATATTATTTACCATGCACAATATAAGAAACACCAGGTGAATTTGGAACCTGAGTCTAGGTTGTGTTTGGTCTCTATAACAGTTATTTAAGTGTTAGAATTTTGCATTTAGAAAACTATTTCATTTCTTCTTTGAGGATGATACATGAAGATTTTGAAAAGATATTTTATTTGAGTCCTAAAAAACAAGTTATAAGCTATACCATGCTTGATCTAAAATCCACTGTTAGTGGTTTTTACAGATTAATGAGTTTGCATTCTTTAAAGACCTTACAGTTCTCTGCATTAAATATGCAACCAAACTGCAGATTATTCAAATCAATCTTAGAGGAGGATGTGGCAGATACTATGCAAAACCTATATTATATAAGTGCTGTTTAACAGAAACACAACACATTTGAATACATAACCTTAAATTTCTAGTAGCTACATTAAAGGAAGTTTAAATGAATTTTAAGAATACTTTTCATTCTCTTTTATTGCTGAGTAATATTCCATTGTGTATATATGCCACATTTTTTTATCCATTTATCTATTGAAGGACGTCTAGGTTGGTTCCACAGTTTAGCTATTGTGAACTGTGCTGCTATAAACATCGATGTGGCTGTGTCCCTGTTGCAGATAAATGGATGGAGTTAGGGAAGATAAAAATGCTAAGTGAAGCTAGCCAATCCCCAAAAAATCAAATGTTGAAGTTTTATCTGATATAAGGAGGCTGATTCATAGTGGGATAGGGAGAGAAATCATGAGAGGAATAGACAAACTCTAGATAGGGCAGAGATGTTGGAGAGGAAGGGAGGGGGCATGGGGTTAGAAGTGATGGTGGAATGTGATGGACATTATTATCCAAAGTACATGTATAAAGATACAAATTGGTGTAAATATACTTTGTATACAGCCAGAGATATGAAAAATTGTGCTCTAAATGTGCAATAGGAATTGTAATGCATTCTACTGTTTTATATATATATATATATATATATATATATATATATATATATAGAGAGAGAGAGAGAGAGAGAGAGAGAGAGAGAGAGAGAGAGAGAGAAATACTTTTCATTTCATGCAGAATATCCAATACCTTATTATTTTAATGTAATCAGTGTAAAAATATTAAGGGGCTCTTATAATATCCTTTTCATATTTAGTATTCAAAATCCAGTGTGCACTTCACTGTACAACACTTCTCAGTGTGGACTGGCCATGTTTCAAGAGCTCAGTGATCACATGAGACTTGAGCAGCAAAGTTTTACAAGAAATAATTATCAGACCTCTCTTTGTTTCTTCCAGTAGTCACTTTTCAGTTTGTTGCTTGCTCCCAAATGTGTTCTCCAGACCTGAAGTTGCTGTAGGCAACTGCATTTCTGCTTCATCTTTCTGGAGCATTCTGTCTACCACTGTACTCCCACCTCTTGTCCCAATCTAAGGTCAAAAGTCCTGGGAAGTTTTATACTCTGGCTTCCAGGTCATTTAACTTACTGTCTTATTTGTACCCTTAACTTATGTCTATAAATCCAGATCATTTAATTTAGTATCTTTCATTTATTTGATTTTATGTCTTTCTCCCTGCTATGAATGTTTTAAAGACATAAACTTGTATACCATGCTTACATTCCCAGTAGATATTAGTACTCTCATATATTACTGCTGAATAAATGACTCTAGATCTTAAACTCAGGCCCAGAAAGCTCACAGAGAATCCTCATGGAATCTATTTGTGAAGATTGTTGGAAAGGCTAAATTAGGTTCTGGTTGCACCCAATGTAATGTAACTATATTGATGAATCTTATTAAATAATAGTAAAATAATAATCTTAATTGTTTTGTTAATAATCTTTCTTCATCTTCTTTAGACACACCTGCTAATGAGCCTACTGATTAATTAAATAGAAAACAACATGAATTTTTCTGAAAATAAATGTAGTTTTTAGAAAATATAAGCAGATTCTATCAAAAAAATGAGGAAAAGATATGGAAATCATCTTTTTTGGACTATGGGAGAGGCAAGACAGGGTGTGATGGTCCACAGAGTTAATACTGAAAAATTTTAAGGTTCTAACTTTATGTTGAGTGGTATGTTTTGTGTGAAGGGTCTAAAAGTAAATCATTTCAAATCCATTGCCCTGCACTCAACATTAAGGCATGTTTTAATTTGTGTGTTTGTGTGTGTGCGTGTGTGTGTTTATGTTTCTGGGAATTGAACTGAGGGGAGTTCTGCCTCTAAGCTACATCTCCAATCTTTTTTTTTTTTTTTTTTTTTTTTTTGAGACAGGGTCTTGCTAAAGTGATGAGGCTGGTCTTTAATTTGCAACTCTTCTTCTTCAGCCTCCCCAGTAGGAGATTACAGGAATGTGCCACCACATTCACCGTGTTCTGTTGTACTTTTCTACTGATGACAACTTGTGATGATTCACATCTTACCCTTCTATTTGATTAATTCAAATTTAATTCAAACATTTTTTTGGTCTTTCACTAGCATTTTTTTACATTTCCCCACAATTCTTACATGGCATTTAGCCAATTTTAAGCTTTTTAAAGCTTGTAAAATGTTAATGATTAAATATCTATAAATCCACGTGTAGGCTATCTGTTGCTGCAAAACCATTCTAATACTTGCTGGTTTAAACAAAGTCATTATCTTTCAGACTTCCTCAAGTTGACTTAGGCTCAGCTGGGTGGAGTCCCTTAACCACTTAGGATTCCTACTGTGGTTATAGTCAGATGGTGGCCATGGCTGCAGGTATCTTGACTGGGCTGGAAATCTAATGTGGCTGACAGATGAAACTGGCTCAGCTGGAAATTTGGCTGGGGTGGATCACTCAGAAATCTACCTGTGGCCGTATAACCAATGTGATTCGGAAACATGTACACTCAGAAAAATGAAAATTCATACCCCATGTGATTTAAATGTATGGTATGTCAAGATCATTGTATTGTCATGAGCAACTAATAATAATAAAAAAGACTCCTAAAAAAATAAAAAGAAATAAATCTACCTGTTGAACTTTCTATGTGGCTTGGGCTTCTCACAGCATGGTGGTTAGATTCCTGCACATGGTTTCATGATACAACCCTGGAAAATCCAGAAAGTCACTCCTGCTGTTACCCATGTTCATGTATGTTGTTAAGGCTAGCCCCTATCAAAGGAGGGAGACTAGGTTCCACCTCTCATTGTGGTAAAGAGCAAGACATCAGTGACCATCATTAATTTACTATACTCCTTCTTTCATACCTTTTGATATCCTAGGTTTATTTTTTAATTTAATTATGTTTTTGAAATTTTAAACTTAATTTTAAGAGATGATAATAAATTCCCAGAAGTATCTGCAATTTTAACGAAAAAAGTGCTACTGCATATTCATCACATTTAAAGTTTCATATGGTTGGCTTTTGTGTCATCAGTGAATACTTACGCAATCTTGACCAAATAAATAAATTAACTCTGTGCAGTTAAACTTGGGGAAGCCTCTGCATGCAGATGATACATGTAGTGATGAACTTGCTATATTCCTGAAGGAATTGTCAGATCATGCATTGTTTTTTAATTGAGTTACTCTTATTCTGTTTGTTGATATTCCCTTACTTTTTATATTATGTTCTTTTTCTGATCCAGGATTCCAATCAGGATTCCACATTGTTGTCATGACTCCTTACCTCCTCTGGGTTGTGAAACTCTCCCAGAGATGAATCTGTCCCCCTTTCTGAGTCTGGCAGGCTTGTGACTACAGCACAAAGGATTCTTTGTGGCTTCTGATCTGTGTCTTGAGAATTTTGGCTTTTAGGACTCAGTCTTATTTGTAAGGATGCTCAAACTATTCCACATGAGACACCACATGGAGATATTTCTACTGACAACCCAGCTGTGGTTCCAGCCACTATTCAGCATCAGTCACCAGACATCTAAAGATGGCTCTGGATAATTTGAACTTTAACCATTGAGTCTCCCTATCATCAAATCTTTAGCTGTGACTCCAGACACAATATAGAAGAGTCAAGCCAACCCCACTATGTCCTTTCCAGCTCTTGACACACAAAAACCAGGAGAATAAATAGAGTATATCTTTTATGACCCAAGTCTAGGTTGTTAGAAAGCCATAGTAACTGGAACACTTGGTATATAAAAAATTGATATAAATCCCAATTGTCTTATTGTCAATGAGAGGTTAGGAGGAAGACTTTTGCCTGGAAACAGCTTGGTGTTACAATCCATCATAAATGTCACATGCCTGGCAATTCTCCCATTTTCTCATTTAAACTAATAACAACCTGATTTAATTGTGAATAAATATTTACTGAGTGCCATGCACTGTTGTAGATGCTTGAGATAGATCACTGAAGAAAGCAAAGATTCTCACCTTTAGCTTCCATGTTAACAGGAGAAGACAGATGCAAACAACATTTCATAAATAAGTAAACGTATAGCACACTGGCAGGTGCTAAATACAATTTTTAAAAAAAGAATGCCAGGCATAGTGTCACACTCCTATAATCCCAGCACCTTGGGAAGCTGAAGCAAGTGGATCAAAAGTTCAAAGCCAGCATCAGCAAAAGTGAGGCACTAAGCAACTCAGTGAGAACCCCTTTCTAAATAAAATGCAAAATAGGGCTGGAGATATGACTCAGTGGTGGAGTGCCCCTGAGTTCAATCCCTGGTACAAAAAAAAAGAAAAGAAAAAAAACTTGCAGCTCAATCAAGAACACCAGAAGTATGGTGGAAGTCTGAGGGTATTAAAGAGTGCAGTCATAATAGGACTTTTTGAGACAGAAAAGCAAAAGCATTAGGAGATGGCTAAACCCAGGTATTCCAAAAACCAGAGTCTGTGGCAAGGGAGAAAGTGAGACAACTTGGAGATGAAATCCCACGAGAATGACATGAAGTTGGGGAGAGTGCAAAACAATGTGAAGAGGTGAGTCATTGAGCAGTCATACCTTATAAAGTACCACACTGAGAAGTGGCACATGGCTCAGCACTGTGTTCACTCCGTGCACCCTTAGGAAAAGCTATACTTGGGAGCATCCAAGGAAAGGAGAAGAAGCTGTGCTGTCTGTTTTCTATTACTGACCCTCACTCTGTGGTGCATGTTTAAGTCATGGGTAGCTAACCCTTAGCATCCACAGGTTGACCATCCTTAGTGGCTACTCACGGGATAATAATAAAAATCCATACCATGCATCTCACCCAAGTCTAGACCACCAGCCCATACTATGCATTTCACTCTTGTCCAGACCAGTAGACCACACTGGGCAGCTCACTTTAGTCCAGACTAGTAGCCCACACTAGTAGCTCCCACCATGATGTCATTTACTCAAGTCTAGACTAGTAGCTCCCACCATGATGTCATTTACTCAAGTCTAGACTACCAGCCCCACACTAGGAATCTCACCTTAGTTTAGACCAGCAGCCCACACTGGGCATTTCACCCTAGTTCAGACTAACAGTTCACAGAGTATTATCTAATCTGAGTCCAAAAGAGTTTGCTTAGCACCGAGTTTAAGTGAGTATGTGTAGTTGGTGGACCTTGGGGTGTAGGTGGGATCCTTGTTAGCACAGTTTGGCAATGATAGTGGTGGTAGTAGCAATGTCCACATTGTTGTCTATGAGAAAGGAGTAGTGAAGAGAATCTGAGAAGGGATTCCAGGTCCATTTTATTTTGTATAAGTGAGAGAGATGGCATGTAGATAAATGTGGACAAAAATATTGTGGACAGAGGGAACAGCTGGGCACTACCTCTTCAACTCTGCAGGATTGGCTTCAAGAAGAAAAAGTAAAAAGACCAGTATGGCTTGGACATGAGAGAAAAGGGAGAGTCAGGGGAAAGCACTTGAGAGGAGGAGGGGTCCAGGGAGGGCAGGTGTTGCCTGTGGACTTTGGCCTTCAATCTGAATAAAGCATGCTGGACTTTGGCCTTCACTCTGAATAAAACATGCATAATTCAGTGGAAGATTTGAGTAGAGGCTTGACATGTTTGATTGTAAATACCCAATGCTGGCTTGAGTGGGTTGGGGGATCAGAAAAAAAGAGAGATCAATTAGCAGGCCACTTGATTAATCAAGGAAAAAGATGATAATGGCCCACATTGAGTGGTGGAATGGGATATCATACATGAAATCTCTCTGAAGGTAGAGCACATCAGTTTTCCTAATGGCTTTGTTATTGGGTGTAAGATAAGGAAATGGGTCAAGGAAGACCCCAAGCTTTTTGGAATAACGGAATGGATGGAATCAACATCACTTGGATGAGAAAGACAGCATGTGAACTTCTTTCTGAGGACTTAAGGGTTCATGTGGAATTGAGTCATTTAAAGTAGAGAAATTAGGTATGGGAGAAAGGATGCAGTTCTTCAAATTCAAGGTTAAAACTGACATCAAGGAAGGTTAAAAGTTGTGCTTCACCTGAGGCTGCTAGACCTTAAGGAACATTGCCCACTGAGGTGGTTCTCAGTGGGGAATAAGGACTAAACCTGAGATTGGCACAAGACAGCAGGATGGGCTACCAAGCCACATCAAATGAATTCATTATTTTGGAAATTGATTTGAACCACTTGATTTCAGCCTGTGAAAATGAACACTTGGATTATGTTTGGCCTCCTATTAGTGAGTTGATGAAGCTAGATAGCTAGGGATAGATAGAGGGTAAGAAAAAGAATTGGCTTTGGAGGTGAAATCATCTGCATTTGTGTCCTGTTCTCCAAGTGTAGAGCTATCTGATCTTGAGGAAGTTACTGCCCCCCTCAACACTGTCATTTCCTCATTTTAAAGTGTGGACACTAATATTTAACTCATAGTATTGCTTGAGGAACCAATAAAATGTTGAATGGAAAGCTCAGAGCTCTGATTAATAAATGTGAAATGGAGTGGTTATTATTACTGTTTTCATAAATATGAAAATAATGTAATGAGCTGCGGAGCTGTATCATTTTATGACTTCTCATGGTGCTTGTGGATCCCTAGATTTGCAATGTTTGGGAGATTTTTATTTATTGATTAAGCCACTTGATGGGTCAGTTGACAATTACAAAGAAACAAAAACAATTTTAGGCATCAACTATCCCTAGCACTCTTTATATCAGCAGGAGGATGCCAGCCAAAAGGATAAAATTCCCAAAGGGAATATGCAATATTCCATATTCAATATCCCAAAGGATGAAAGTTCCAAATTATTTGGAACTTGTTATACTAGGAAAAGAACACAAAAATGTGTGCACAATCAAGTCCTCAAGTGACCAACTAAAGGATGCAGGTGGTTTTACAGCATTTTGAGCACCCACTCTGGGCCAGGATTTATGCTAAGCATCTTTGATAATTCATCATCATGAAAATCTTCAAGAGAAGCATCAATAGTCCCATTTTAATGACAAGGAATCTGAGCATGGGAGCCTACTGTGGTTTGGATATGGTTTAGATGTTTTCTTCAAAGATTCATGAATTGGAAGCTTGGTCCTCAGTGTACTGGTATGATGGAACCTTCAAGAGGTGAGGCCTAGTGAGAAATAATTAGGTCATTAAGTATACTGCCTTTAGAATGGTTTAATTACTTTTTATGACACCCTGGTTAGTTCTCAGGAGAGTGTTGTTATAAAAAAGCACTCCCCTTCCCACCCTGGCTTCTTGTCTTGCTACGTGATGTCCTGTTCTCAATCATGCTCCCACCATGATGTCATTTACTGTGTGATTCACCCAAGAAGGGCCTTCTCAGAGCCAAGGTGATGCTCATGTCATATCCTTGAACTTCCAGAACTTTGAGCTAAATAAACCTCTGTATGTTCAACTTTAGGTACTTTGTGACAGCAACAGAAAATGGACCACTACAAAGACACTCAGTCACCTGATAAGAAACATAATCTAAGTGGAGGGCTTGTTGGGGCTTGTGTTAGGTGGCCAGTCATTGCAGTCCTGCTCTCTTTTTGATCCAGCTGGGAAGCTGAGGGTAGTGTGACATAGGTCACTGGCTGCAGGAGCCAGGTGCCATCAGTGGGCAGGACTTTTTTCTTGCTTTGTACCCCTGTATCTACTGAAAGAATTATGTGCTACTGAAATTGCAGTGTATGATTTTGGGATGGAAGAAAAATAAGAGTCAGTGTCATTATGGGGTAGAGGTCTTCGTGGCTGGGAAAAGAAAGGAAATTCAGTTCTTCAATGTGGAAATAAAAGAACTCTGCTTCTGCACTTTCTTTCCGTTTTCACCAGCAGAAGCAGTTGCTTTATTTTTAAATGCCTCCTCCTGTGGATTAAAACTTTCTCTTCAGGGGCTATTTTTTCCCATTAACCCTCCTCTGTGTTTTGTGACATCCCACGGCTTCAAGACTATCCAGCTCAAGGAAATGGGGCGTCCTGCAGCCTTGCCTGCAGCCACCCTATAAAAACACACTCTCTAGCCCTCAGTTTCAGCTACAGGCTGAGTGAAGTCTCCCGGAACCTGGAGGTCACAGTGCTGCTGGGAGGCCTGGTAAGAGTGTTTTATCCATCTCACGTGCTTCTCATTTCCTGAGGCTCCCCGCAAGACACAAACTCTGAACTGAAGGGACCATTTTCTTTCAACTAAAGAGAATAAATGCTGGTTGGAAACAATCACATCACCCCTTTCAAACCAGAGACTCCACACTAAAGCTACTTACAATGTGACACGGAACTAACTCAGAGCCCTCCCCTGAGTCCCCTTGGAAGTACATTTTCTAAACTACTTTCATAGGGGGAAAAAGGTAAACCAGCTACGTGACCGCTTAGAACTTTCACTTAAATGATGACTTACAGATCTTTTAAGTTAACCTTGCAAAATTCTTCTAGGGTTTGGGAATATTGTTTTTTGTTTCTCTCCTTTTGAGATAGTATTTTGGTACTTTACCTCTCTGTAAAACCATATTAGTCCTCACTTCATGTGAGGCTTCTCTTCTGGCTCACCCTTTTAATTAATGCACATGGTATTAGACTAATTTTAGATGTATAAATGCTTCAAAGATAATGCAGGGAGTCCTCACACAGTTTCTCATATTTTAACAACATATTAATATCAAAGGTTTATTACAATAATGAGCCAGTATTAACACACTATTATTAACTAAAGTTTGTACTTTACTCAGATTATCTCGGTTTTTACCCAATGTCATTTTTTTTTTCTTCCAGGGTAACATATTGCAGTTTGTAATTATGTGTGGTTCTTAGGTTCCTCTTGGATGTGAAAAGTTCTCAGAATTTGTTTTTCACTTGGCAGTTTTTGTTTTCTTTTTTTTGGGGGGGGGGTGTACCAGGGATTGAACTCAGGGGCACTCAACCACTGAGCCACATCCTCAGCCCTATTTTGTATTTTATTAGAGACAGGATCTCTCTGAGTTGCTTAGAACCTCACTTTTGCTGAGGCTGGCTTTGAACTCCTTCTTCCTCAGCCTCCTGAGCTGCTGCGATTACAGGTGTGTGTCACTGTACCCCTGGCTTACTTGGCAGTTTTGAGTACTACCTGATTAGCAATTCTGTAGAATGTCACACTAGTGGGTTAATGGGTTTTGAGGAGGAAGATCACAGAGGTCAGAGTGCCAATATCATTATGTCATATCAAAAGTATGATATGACTTTCCATCATGGAAAATCCTTTCTTCTCTTCCTTCTCCAGCTTCTAGAGGTGATCTGCACTGCACCCCTTTTACTGTAGTTCCTTTCCATCTGCAAAGTTCCCCAAAGACTGTTTGAGTCTCACATTGCATTAGTCTGCAATTGAGTCTTCTTCTACCCATTTCTTTACTTATGAGGACCTTTCTCTTTACTCTGGACCCACCCACATAATTCATCAAAATCTCCTCATCCCAAGGTTGTTTGATTAGCAAATTTAATTCCATCTACACCCTGGATTCCCCATTAGTCTGTTTACCTAACATATCCATAAGTTTCTAAAGATTAGGATGTGGACTTCTTGGGGGAAACTTAATTTGTCTGCTACCAAACCAAAAAACAAAATGAGTATTTAATGGTACTTATTGCTAGTGGGGTATCACTATTTGGGGGCCCTTTCAGCAGAATGAGGAAACAGATGTAGATGGACTAACCTATTCATCTCTCTCTTCCTCCCCCTGCATCTGTATTAAATTGAACATAAATTTATATGGATACTCCTACCTCTAACTCAGTATCATATGGATAGTTATTAGTCAGTCTTTTGTTACTATAACCAAAATATCTGACAAGAACAACTTAGAAAAATAAAAATGGGAAAAATAACCCCTGAAGAGAAAAATCCATTCACACTTTTAGAGGTTCAACCCATCCAACGATGACCAACTCCATTGTTCGGGGCCCACGATGAGGCAGACCATCAAGGTACAAGGGGCATGGCAGAGGAGTGTTACTCCAGTCGTGATGGCCAGGAAGCAGAGGGAGAAAGGGGAAGGGGCTGAGGGGAATGATAAACCCTTCCGGGTAACCTCCAGCCATGCCCCCATTGCTTAAGTTAATACCTCTTAAAACTAAGTGGGCTGATTAGGTTACTGCTCTCGTAATCCAATCATTTTGTCTTTGAATATTCTTACATTAACACAAGAGCTTTTGGGGGACAGCTAATATCTAAACTGTAAGAATAATGCTAGATCTTGATTGTAAATAATGTTCTACTCCTTGAGAAACCAGGCTCCTAGTATCTGCCATCAGTTTCCTCAATTGTTAAATTATAATGTGTAAGGGCTTCAGAACTGTTTACCTCTATCCGCATAGGGGACAACTTTACCAAATAGAGTGCGCTGTTTATGTGCAGTTTCTTGTGCCTTTAGAATTACAGACTCCACTTTTATATGAAATTACATCAGTCTGCACCTTTTACCTCTATACCTTCCAATTGAGGCCATTACATGCATGTGTTTGTTATGAAGCTTTCTTCTTCTTCCTCCTCCTCCTCCTCCTCCTCCTCCTCCTCCTCCTCCTCCTCCTCCTCTTCTTCTTCTTCTTCTTCTTTTCTCTCTCTCTCTCTCTCTCTCTCTCTCTCTCTCTCTCTTTACATTATCTGAATCTAATTCTGGGATTTCTATCCCCTTTGAATATAAAGAACTGAAATAGAAGTATAAGATGAGAAACCCAGCATATGAGGGTCCATGAGGGTAGAGGCATGTCATTAGTAAAAATAATCCAACAGCTCAGACCATACACCTGGTAAGTGCCCACTATCATCTTGACTGTCCAGTGAACTCTGAGTCATCTTTGAAAGCTTATTGTGAAAGCAATCATTGCCCCAAAGTCTTAGGCTTCTTTACCTTTACAAGCTAAGCAAAGTCAAGCTGTTCCAAGTATGATACTGCTTTCTTTTCAAGTCTGGCTATTTGTGTGCCCTCTTCTGTCCTTGATAGATGCATCCCACTGTTATTCCTAAATTGTAAACCATGCCTATCTTATAAATCTTAACAGAATTTGTTCACATGCCTGTCTGCCTAATAGCCCAAGCACAGCTTGAAAGCATTCTCTTTTATCATAGTATATGCAAGTCTTCAAAAGGTAGTACTAAAGAATAGTGTGCTGTAATATAACAAATCAAAGAAAGAATGCCTGCTTTTCCAGCTAGAGACCCATGAATTCCTCCCTTTCTTCTCCACAGTTCACTGTTTTTAGGATTAGTCCTGGCCCCTGCTTGTTGGAGGTAACCTGTCTATCCCAATGCATATCTTGGAGACATGACTTCTGGATGGAATGGCCAGACTCCAAGCCATTCATTTGAGAGAATGATTCTTCAAAATTTCAGAGTTAGTATTTCTTAATATTTGTTAGAAACTTATTCATTTCTCAGAGCCAAGTTCAAAACTTCATGCATTTTATGTTTCCTCACTGCCCTAATATTAATATTTTCCTTCTCTAAATTCTTACAGGGATGGCTATTTGTGCTGAACAATTGGATCTTTTTAGTACCATGTTACCATACTGGTCACATTTCCATATTTTTATCATATGGCCCCCAAAACAGAGGTAGGATCCATTTTTCCTCCTTTTCATCTCTCACAGTGCTCATCTTGAAATTTTATATGTAGTAAGTGATCAGTAAATTATTGTATATTGATAATAGCAAGTTACCTATTGAAGACAATTCACCATCAGGGAATGGTGTCCTTGTCCTATGAAATACTTATATCCTGGTCTTACTCAACACACAAATAACACACATTCACCATTTTACCACATGGAAAACCAAACACCTGGATTTTCACATTGTTGTAGACATTAGGCAAGCCAGTGTCTCCATCTGGGCTTCCCCAAAGCAAAGCCTGATACTTTATTCTCAATGTAAGTACATAATTTTGAGAAGAGATCCTTGGAAGAATAAATAAGGGAGAGGACACAGGAACAGATAGGAAATCAATAGAGTACACTACTGAGATGGTTACTATGGTGGGAAATAAGGTTTAGTAAGAATCTGTTGAAGGGGGGTGGGGTTGTGGCTCAGTGGTAGAGTGCATGCCTGGCACATGTAAGACACTGGGTTTTATCCTCAGCACCACATAAAAAATGGATCAATAGAATAAAGGTATTGTGTCTGTCTACAACTAAGAAATATTTTAAAAAATGAACCTGTGGAAGGACCTTACATATTTTATCTAAAATTATACTCTTAAGAATGGGAGACTAGTAATTTATTCACTGGCTGTTAATCTTCATTGGGAGGGATTGTCTATAGGGACATTAACCATCACTACCCCATCACCATACAGTACTCTCCAATTAATCCCCCAACTCCCAGGCTACACCTGTGGATGGACTGAGGGGTCTTCTTTGGCATGGAGAAAGCCTGAGGCTGAAAAGCAGAGAGCCTTTTGAGTGGTCATGTGGTGGATCTGGCTGTGTGAGCAGATCTGCCCTACATAGTTGCACTGAAATTACCTGAGCAGAGGGGCTATAGAGTGAGGGATAAAAGGTATTTGCCATATAAAGCACATACTTGATTTTCAGAAAGATAGAATAAGATGCAAAAAGGTTGTTTAAGTTCTTCCTCTCTCAACTAAGAAGAGATTTGGGATTAGAATTTCATTTTAGAAATGTTATCCCAAGCATTAGACTGAAGTGTGTACTATTCTGAATTTGACTTTTATAAAATTGGATTGGTGCCGTCCTAAAAATATGGTACTTGGGCGTAAAACCACGAGGGGTTTTGAACTTAGGAATTGAAGCATCTAACAAAAGCCAGTTTCTCTATTGGTGAGCTTGCCTGAGCCAGCAATGCTCTAATATGAAAATGTGCATGTTTCAGCAAAGGGCATGTTAGACTGGCTTTATCACTTAAGGCCAACTTACCCATACTAGGAAGGTATAGAATGTATACCTTTTGCCATGACTCTGTGAAATAAATCTGTGAGGAAGACCCTTGGATGCTGTAGTCACTCTTCTCTGAAGGCCAGAGGTTAGACTGAGAATTATAGTGCACTCCATTTGGAAACTTTAATGCAATGGAAGTACTTGGATCCCAGGGTGACAAGGCCCCAGTGACAGTGAGGGCACTTAACCACCAAAGACAAGGTAGGCATGGTTACCATAAGGATAGCAGAGTCACAGCAGGGACCCGAGGGTTTAAAAATTGTGAGGATCTATGGCATTAACTAGTTGATCACAATGTTTCTAGAAAAAAATCAGTAAGCCTACTAAATTCTTACTTTATATGAACAGGCAGAAAAGTTCCAAGCCAACTGAGCAAAAGTTCTAACTGAATCATAAAAATAAAGACTTATAACCCTCAGGCTTGAACCAATTTACAGATCAAGAAGAACACACTGAATGAAAAGGAGCCCAGGTCACTTTGAGAAAGGACCATTGTACACTATAAAAATTCATTTCATTTATTTTTCTCTGAATTTTCCCTAAAGGAACCTAAGTCCCTTTTACCAAGTTAGCTGTGAATTGAGAAATGGAAATAATCAGAACTTTGGGAGGCTAGTAGACACTGGCCCTGAGCCAACACTAATTCCAGGAGACTCAAATGTCACTGTGACCCACCAGTTAGATATGCGTTTATAAAGAACAGTTGATTAATGGAATTTCAGCTCAGGTTTGTATTCCAGTAGGTCCGGTGTGTCCCTGAGCCCATCCTGTTCCCCATTTTGAAATGCATAATTAAAAGAGATATACTCAGTAGCTTCCATAATGTCCATATGGGTTCTCTAACCTGTGGGATGTAGGTTATTATGATAGAAAAAGCCAACTGGAAGCCACTGGAACTACCTCTACCTAGAAATATCATAAACCAAAACTAATTCCATATTTCTGTGTCATTACAGAGATTAGTTCCACCATCAAGGACTTCAAGGATGTGGGAATGATGATTTCTGCCATGTCTATTTTCATTGGCCAATTTGACCTATGTATAAAACAAGATCTTGGAGAATCGCAGGGGATCATAGATAATCATAAGTTTAATCAGGTAGTGACTCCCAGCTATAGCTATTGTACCAGTTGTGGCTTCATTTCTTAAGCTAATCACCTCTGATTCCTGGTATGAACTCCTTAGTCTAGCCTTTGCTCCATATCTGTCCAAAAACCTCACCAGAAATAGTTTGCTTTTAGTTGTGAAGATCACAATGCACCTTCACTGTCTTAACTCAGGGGTATGTCAACTTTTCAGCTTTTGGTCATCATTTAGTTTACAAGGGTCTTGATTGCTTTTCCCATCCATAAGACGTTACATTAGTTATTACTTTGATGACATTATGCTGATTGGAATTGGTGAGCAAAAGTAGCAGTTACTCTAGACTTACTGGCAAAACATTTGTATGTCCCAGGGTGGGAAATAAATCAAATGAACTCAGGGGCTTTCTACCAGAGTGAAATTTCTAGAAGTCCTGTGGTACATGTTGAGATATTGCTTTTCAGGTAAAGGATGAATTGTTGCATATGGCTCCCTCTACAATCAAAAAAAAATTTGCAATACATCATAGGCCTCTTCAGATTTTAGAGTAATTTATTTCTCATCTGAGTGTTACTCAGCTCATATTTATGATGACCTCCCAAACTTAGAGTTTTGAGAGGATCTCAGAACAAGAAAAGCCTGTAACAGGTCCAGAATGCTGTGGCAGCTGCCCTGCCACTTAATCCATTTGAACCAGCAGATCCAAGGATACTTGAAGTGTTGTGGCAGATAGTTGTTCCAGATCACTATAGGTAAATCATAGTTCAAGCCCTTATGGTTTTGGAGGAAGGCCCTACTGCGCAGTATGGATAAGTACTTCCTTTTTGAGAAACAGTTTTTGGCCTGTAAGTGGGTTTTAGTAGAGACTGAAAATTTAGCTGTTTACCAGGCAACTTAAGCTGCCCATCATGAACTGGGTATCTGACCCATTAAATATTCAACACAGCACCAGAGCATTCTGTCCCTAACGGAAATAACATATTTGAGACTGGACCCAAGGAGGCTCTAAAGAACAAGTAAATGATGTGAAGAAGTAGCCCAAATGTCTGTGGTTCCTACTTTATCCCAGCTTGCACCATGGCTTCATGGGGAGTACTCTATGGTCAGTTACAGTGGAAGAGTCTTGGGCCTACTCTACAGATGATTCTGCACAACATGCAGGCACCACCCAGAAGCAGGCAGCTGTACCACTATGGCCCTTTCCTGGCACAATGCCCGAATTTTAGTGGAGAAAATAAATCCTCCCAATGAGCAGAATCTAGAGAAGTGAACCTGGAGGAAAAAAGATTAATATGGGATTCCATACTGATTCTTGGTCTGTAGCCAATTATTTGGCTGAATGGTTAGAGACTTGGAAGGATCATGACTGGAAAATCGACAGGTCAGGAGAAGTATATGACATACCTCTTTTGAAAAATAATATAGATATTTGTATATTGTTTGAGCGTTTACCAAAGGCAACCTCAACAGAGAATTTTAATAATCAAATAGATAAGATGGCTTGTTCTGTAGATACCAGTCAGCCTCTTTCCCCATCCACTCTATTATTTCCCAATGGGCTCATGAACAAAATGGTGACAAGGTTGAAGGTTATGCATGGGCTCAACAACATGGATTTTTACTTGTGAAGGCAGACCTACCTGTAGCCACTGCCAAATGACTAATTTTTCAGCATCAGAGACAAACCATGAGCCACTAACTTGGAAACTTTTCCCAGAATGATCAGTCAGTGACCTGGTAGCACAGTGATTAGAGTAGACTGCTTATATTACAGAATGGGCAGCATTTTGTCTTACTGGAAACAGCACTTATTCTAAATACAGATTTGCCTTCCTTTTATGCTATGTTCCTGGCAAGCTACCATCCTTGGATTGTGAGAATGCCTAATCTACCACCATATGATGCACAGCATTGCTTTGAATTAAGGAACTTACTTCACAGAATAATAAGTGAAGAAACGGACTCTTGCTCATGGAATGCACTGGTTTTACCTAGTTCCTGCCTGTCTAAAAAAAAAAAAAAACAATTTGATGAAAAAGTGAACCGCCCTTTTGAAGACTCAGTTATAGAACCCACTAATGTTTATGTTACTGGATATCAAGGAATGTAAACCTCATTCAAAAGTTTTATCACATCTAGTTTTTTTCATATTTAGTGCCTTCTTGGCTTTATGCAAGATGGCTGAATCATGTTAGGCAGAATTATGACCTTCTTATTGTCTTTACTTGTAGATTAAGTATGTTTAAAGAGATGCAGGTAGGTGCCAACCTGAGAATGGTTGGAGTGCTAAGGGTAAAGGGTAAATTTTTGCATCAAGCTAACAGGGCCATGGGTTGCCTAGATATTTGGGTTATCATTATGTCTGGCTGTGTCCCTGAGGGTGTTGCATGAGGCTGAACTGAGATTCACATTTTATTTGTTGGGCTGAGCAAATCAGTTTTCCTTATAAAAGATTGGTAGGCATCATCCAATCTATGGAAAAACTGAATAGAACAAAAGGTGGAGTAAGTGAGAATTCTCTTTTCTTGTCTGTCTTTGAATTGGGACATGAGTCTTCTGCCTTTGGACCAAGAACTGGACTGGAACTTATACCCTGTGGACTCCTTGGTTTCCAGCCTGGTGCTTACATGGGATATCTTAGCTTCGTAACTGTGTGAGCCACTTCTTTAAATGAGCCTCTTGATATATACATAGATAGATTTCCTGTGGGTTCTGTTTCTCTGGAGATCCATGACTAATGGGAGTATGATCAGTTAAGCCTTTCCTGACCTCTCTCTCAGTGAGATGGAGATCATCTCAAAGTGTCTTTGGCTAACCCAGATAAATGGAGCAGAAACATCTAGGAAAGACTGGCCTCACATTTTCAACAGTGCAAAGGGCCTACTCCATCGGCCCATCACAGACTTGAAGCCTGCACTACTGTGACCCTTCTTAGCTGTGCCATGCTGATGATCTGAGCTGCCAAGGTGGCTGGCTATCAATTAACAAGCTCCAGGGGGAGAGTTCTCAGTGCTTCTCCTATGCTTGACTCCCCTCTTGCTCCTTGGATCATTGGATGTTCCCTCCTATCTAGTAGCATAAACAAGTTGATCAAGGAACTGTATGAGTTCTGTAAGAAGCTGGACAGGGGTACATTGGCAGTATAGCATATGTCCTTGTAGACCGTAATTTTCTCTCACTCATTTATATGGCTTCACAAAACACTGGTTCAACTTCTGATTGGCAGTTCCTATACTGTGGTCCTAGTGCATTCTCTGGAGTTCTGGTAATCACCTCCTGATAACAACCACCTATAACCCAGGGCCATTGGAACCTGGTAGATAAATATCCCAGCTCCCTAGCCCCTCAGGTGGAACAACTCTGAAGTATGCACTCTACCATGATACTCAGGGCTCCTAGCAGGATTGAGTCCCTGTTGTCCAAAATTGTAACTGACTTAGCAATGTACACTTCCTTGGCTTCCTTCTTTTACTTGTCTCTCTTTCCCACCTTATGTTTTGTTAATGATGCTTCCTTTGCTTACTGAATAAACTGATTGCTTCCAGGGGAACCTGCATGAAGAGAGGCAGATTGTTCAAGGTAAGACACTAAGGCATTCTTGCATCTATTAGAATCCAGGCAGAGGGGGTGTGGTCCACTCAGCAGGGGGAAGATTCTGCAGCACACAGACCCTGCATTTTTTATTTCACCTGAATTTTGAATATGCATAACAAAAGTAATAATGGCACTTACTATGAGGTTACTATTGTTAAGTCTTGATTAATCCCTTAATCCATATAAAAGTGGAATGAGTTTAATATTTTCATGTGGTTTACAGTGGAGAAAATCACACCTCTGAAGAGGTTGACTAAATTTCTCAGCAAGAAAACTGAGTAGATGGTTTGGAATTGGGCTGTAAGTGACTTAAAGCTTATCTAAATTTCTTTCCTCCTTCTTGAAGTCTCCTGTGACCTATTTAGTGTGAGGCAATACTTAGGCTTTAGAATCAGATATGCTGAGCATGGTGAACACCAAATGAATCCTATTTCACCCAGATGGATAGACAATCCACATGAATATAGTTCTGATATATGTAGAGCTGGCCCCTACATGAAAAAACATTATTGATAATGGATATTGTAAGCATAAAGTTCTATCTAGAAAGATAATTACAGCATAATATATAATAGGAAAAATTGGACACAACCCAAATGTGGTATATTTGCTGATTGGATAAATGAGCTCTGCTAAATTCAGCAGCAGAAAACTAAGCAAGTGCAAAAATGATCTAATATAAAATATTTATGGTAAGGGGAAATAAACATTACATACTGAGTGGAAATAACAGGTTGGAAAAATCACTAATTGTAATATATTTATACATTTATAAAAAGGAAATTGAGGTATGCACAACAATGTCAAGAATTCCTTGGGTCATGTGATTTTTGGAGACTTTCAGTTTCCTATTTTATCTTCTATGTATTTTCTATGATGAATACGTGTGTGTGTATACTTTTTGATATTATATATATGTATATATACATATATATGTACATATATATGTATGTGTGTATATGTATGAATATATATATATATATATATATATATATATATATATATATATATACTTTTTGATATATTATCTGACCCTCAAGAAAAATTCAAATGCAATGACTGGTTTATTGAGGCAAAAAGCTGTTTAGGAGGAGCTGTGCAAGGTCACAGCATGAAGGGAGGAACAGGCAGTAAAAGGGATTTCCTGGATGTCTGGGATTGATGTTCTTCACAGAGGACCTTTGTGAAGCACAAAGTGTGAAATGTGGGTTGCTTGCCCACTTCAACTATGCAATGACTGGTTTATTGAGGCAAAAAGCTGTTTAGGAGGAGCTGTGCAAGGTCACAGCATGAAGGGAGGAACAGGCAGTAAAAGGGATTTCCTGGATGTCTGGGATTGATGTTCTTCACAGAGGACCTTTGTGAAGCACAAAGTGTGAAATGTGGGTTGCTTGCCCACTTCAACTGCCCCTTGGTCTTCCCTCCATACCATATTTGTCTCTTCACATCCAAACCCACATCACAGATCTTTGGCTTTGTTAAATGGAAAGAATCCAGATGAGAGAAAAGTGTGTGTATAGGTTGTCAAATACACTTGCGGTCATGTATATCTAAAATGCACGAATTAAAAAAAAAAACAAAACATTCTCATTCTAGGGAAGGGGGAACATGCTTTAGGGACCAGTGTTCACAGACCTAATCACCCTGTATTGGAAAAGTCACTGCTTTCCTCTCAGGAGATTCCTTGGGATAGTTCTTACTATGAAGAACCTCAGCAATGGCAAAGAATCCTGGTTATTTCAGTGCAACGCACCCATCTGATGTCTGCTGGAGTTCATACTGGTTTCACAAAGTAGGAAGAGACACTATCAAGTCTACTCCGATGACTGAGAAAGAGAAGAAATTTAACAAAATGCAATATTTTTAGGAAACCTAGTGATAAGAGAAGGAAAAAAGCATGAGAGAATTCATCACAGGTGTGTGTTTGAGGGGTTCTTTCTTTTTTTTTTTAAGGATTGGCTGCAGTTCTCCCTAGAGTTGGATTGAAGTGCAAATGTCCAGGAGGAAAGTTTAGTGAAGTAAAGGGTCTTGGTCACCTAAATCTATATCGTCCTCTGCTCCTGACCCATCCCTTTCTAACTCTTGGATTTGAACCATGAAGAGTGGGCCATGATTCTGTGAACTCTGAGTTCATATTCTAAATTACACCCTTTGGGAATGTTCTTTGAGTGGGACCAGAAACATGGCAGAGCCCATGACTGTTATCTCAAGACCACAGTAGAGACTTAAATCATACCTGTTGAATACTTCCCAAACCACCACCCAATAAGGCTCAACACAAGGTTCATTCTCAAAGACATAACTCACTGCCCATATTGGAAAAAGAGAATCTGCCCGGATCCCTACCAGGTCAATATTTCCACTCCAAAACTTTGGGAAACTTTTAATTCATGTCAGTTTCATCTACAGAGAAATGTGGACAAATCTGCTCTTTCAAAGATTCATTATTGGAAATTCTCCACAACTGTTTCAGAGGAAAATGGTAACACTTATTTATGCTGAAGATCAGTGAAAGATGAAGGGTGGCCAAGGAATTGTCATAAAGGACTTGAACTCTCTGAGGACAGTAGGTTTGAAGGATGAGATGAAAGAAATAAATTGCACCCAGAACCCTCCTAGACTGTTGGGCAGATAATAATTTTTCCTAGCTAGGATAAAATGGAAGCACAAGGTGTGAAATGATTGCCCCAGAAATGCACCAGCTGCTAACAAAGGTGAGGTGGGGCCATGGCTCATGTTCCCTGATCCCAACCGTAGTTCTCTCCTCCATCTTCACATGAGTCTCCTCCATCCAGATAGCTGAAAAAAGTCTGTGGCCTTGTTAGAATTTTGCAATAACAGCCAGGTAGTTAATAATCCTAGAGACATGTTTATTTTTCTTTTTAACCTCTCCTTCTCCTCCCTTCCTACCAACCCCTGTTCTCTTGCCTCTACTGGTCTTCCTGCCATTTACCCCGTCATTTTTAAAAATTAATTTCTTGTGGATGTACAGAAATTGTCAGATTAATTCTACTGTTTATCCTTTTCCCATTCACATCCCTTCCCTTCATTTCCCTTTGTGTACTCCACTGAACTTCTATTCTTTCTTTCTTTTTTAAAAAATCATCCCCCACACATTGTGGGTTAGTTTTCACGCAGCAGAGAAAACATTTGACATTTTGTTTTTGGTGTTTGTCTTATTTCACTCAGCATGACAGTCTCCAGATCTATCCATTTACTAGCAAAGGTCATAAAGCCATTCTTCTTTATGACTAAGTAATACTCCATTGTGGATATATACCACATTTTCTTTATTCATTAATCTATTGTAGAGAGATTCTTCTAAGCATCCAGTGAAATAGCTGCCCTTGCAATGGACTCTGAGCTTCAATTAAAAAATCATATGGTTGGCATTTATTCTGAAAACCTTGCAGCCTGATGTTGCATCTGTTTGGCCAGATGTTGCTGTTAGCTTAGCACTTGTTTATTTATTAGAAAATCTATTAATAGTATCATTAAATTATATAAGTTAAGATAATAGCAGCCCGCTGGGCGGCTAGCCTCTGAGTCGCAGCTCAGCAGGAGTGGCGCAGGGACTCTAGGAAGAGGTCTCTATCCAGGCCTTCATGAAGTAGCGAACTGGGAATTGAAACCAACGAGAGACAGACCAGTCCCACCCCTCCCTTCGGACACTCTGGCAAGGAGCCTGGGGCCTGCTATAGCAGAGAGGTGACGTCACCGGAGGTCGGCCGACGGAATTCCTTCCCAGAGGAATCCACTTTAGCAGGTGTGTGACTCCCACCCCCTCCAGAAACAAGCAGCCAGGAAACCTCGGGAATCTCGCCAGGGGCATGTCTGTAGGGAAGCAGAGGGGATTCCCAATCCCCAACTCCCCTTAGCACCAGCGGGGACATCCAAGGTCTTAGCCGCCAGTTTCCGGGGGCATGTCCACAAAAAGGGGTCCGGAAAAATTAAACTGTTGGTCCCCAGATCACCCCACCACAGCACTGGGGCTTAGATGAATGACAGATAGAGTGCTCAGTCGTTCGGGAAATAGGACACGTGGTGGGGCTGCAAGTGTAACCAGATCTTTGGGGAACCACCTCCGGTGAACAAGACCTGGCTGGCTGGCTGGCAGGAGGAAGGGGAGTAGGGCCTGGAGAAGTGAAACGGCTCTGGACTAACAGGATTGAGAGACTCCCAGGAGCCACCTTATAGGGATTGCTATTGGCACATAGAGGGCAGAAGCTTGGCTCGGAGGGCACAGCTCTGCCTACTAGAAGAGAAAAAAAATGGATCTCTAAGACTTCAATTTTTTTTCTTTTCTCTCTTTGTTCTTTTCTCCCCTGTTCCTTCTTTCTTTCTTTCCTGTTTCAAGTTCTATTGTTCTTTTCATTCTCCTCTAATCTATCTATCTCTCTCTCCTTCTTTCTTTTTAAGAGCACCTTCCTTCCCCTACCCCCCAACTTTCATCCCAAGCATTACGTCCTCCATTACGTGTAATTGTCTAAATGCAAATAGGTGAATGTTTCGAGGCTGTCTATAGGGCTCCTAAACACCTAGCTACTACCAACACCCTGATCCAATCACCTGTTAGTATCCCCCTTCAGTAGAGCAATCTTCTAAAGTAGCCAAGACATACGAACCCTCATACCATCATAGCACCTAACCTAAACATAAAGTCCTAAGAACAGACAACAAATCACTATATGCATAATATAATCCGGAAGCCTTTTATGAATTGAATGAATCAGCTTTAAATTACAATAAGGCCCAACATTTCTAGGCATAGTCTCCCACCACAAAGGAGAGACAACAGAGATATACAAAACCAAAACAAATTTATAGGAGAAAGCAGAAACACAGCAGTCAAACAGAGCTGGAAAGTAACGTGAACAACATGAAAAAACAAGGGGAAAAAGGATTACAAACAATGCAGGGCAACTTAAATCTACAGGAGTACCTAGAGGCATCAGAAAAATGGACAGAGAAAGAACTCAAGGCATATCTAACTCAGATGGAACGGAATATTAGAGAAGACATGAGACAGCAAGTCCAAGCAATGAAAGTATATTTTGAAAACAAATTAAACAAACAAATTCAAATGGTAAAGAACTAGCTCTACCAGGAGATAGATTTTTTAAAAAAATCAAACAGTAATCCTAGAAATGCAGGAAACCATAAACCAAATTAAAAATTCAAACGAGAATATTACAAATAGACTAGATCAAGTAGAAGTCAGAATATCAGATAATGAAGACAAAGTTTATCAACTTGAAAAGAATATAGTCAACACAGAAAGGATGCTTAAAACTCATGAGCAATCTCTCCAAGAGATATGGGATGTCATAAAAAAACCAAACATGAGAGTCATTGGGATAGAAGAAGGTATAGAGGTTCAAACCAAAGGAATGGACAACCTATTAAATGAAATAATCCTAGAAAACTTCCCAGATATGAAAGATGGAATGGATTGCCAAATCCTGGAAGCCTACAGGACCCCAAACACTCAAAACTGTAATAGACCAACTCCAAGACACATAATTATGAAGATATCCAACATACAGAACAAGGAGAGAATATTAAAAGCTACGAGAGAAAGGAGGCAGATTACATTCAGGGGTAAACCAATTAGGTTAACGGCTGATTTTTCATCACAGACGTTGAAAGCGAGAAGATCCTGGAACAACGTATTTCAAATGCTGAAAAATAATGGATTCCAACCAAGAATACTGTATCCAGCAAAATTAAGCTTCAGATTTAACAATGAAATTAAAATATTTCATGATAAACAAAAGTTAAAAGAATTCGCAGCCAGAAAACCAGCACTGCAAGGCATTTTGAGCAAAATACTACAAGAAGAGGAATTGAAAAATAGCACCCAAAACTAACAGTGGGAGGTATCTCAGTAAAGGGGGAGAAAAATAACCAAAGAGGAAAAACTAGCCAAACTAAAATAAATAAATAAATAAATAAACATGACTGGAAGTACAAACCATATTCCAATAGTAACCTTAAATGTTAATGGCTTAAATTCACCAATCAAGAGACATAGGCTAGTAACCTGGATTAAAAAAAACAGATCCAACAATATGCTGCCTTCAGGAGACTCATATGATAGGAAAAGACATACACAGGCTGAAGGTGAAAGGTTGGGAAAAATCATACCACTCACATGGCCCTTGGAAGCAAGCAAGAGTGGACATACTCATATCGAATAAAATCAACTTCAAACCTAAGTTAATCAAAAGGGATAAAGAAGGACACTATATACTGTTAAAAGGAACCATCCACCAACAAGACATAACAATTATCAATATGTATGCACCAAATAATGGTGCTGCAACATACATAAAACAAACTCTCCTCAAGTTCAAGAGTCAAACAGACCACAACACAATAATTATGGGTGACTTCAACACACCGCTCTCTCCATTAGACAGATCCTCCAGACAAAAGCTGAATAAAGAAACTATAGAACTCAATAACACAATCAATAACCTAGACTTAACCGACATATATAGAATATATCAACCATCATCAAATGGATACACATTCTTCTCAGCAGCACATGGATCTTACTCAAAGATAGACCATATACTATGCCATAGGGCAACTATTAGTAAATATAAAGGTGTGGAGATAATACCATGCACCTTATCTGATCATAATGGAATGAAATTGGAAATCAATGATAAAGAAAGGAAGGAAAAATCCTGAATCACCTGGAAAATGAACAATATGTTACTGAATGATCAATGGGTTACAGAGGACATAAAGGAGGAAATTAAAAAATTCTTAGAGATAAATGACAATACAGACACAACATACCGGAATCTATGGAACACAATGAAAGCAGTTTTAAGAGGGAAATTCATTTCCTGGAGTTCATTCCTCAAAAAAAGAAAAAAACAACAAATAAATGAACTCACACTTCATCTCAAAACCCTAGAAAAGGAAGAGCAAAACAATAGCAAATGTAGTAGAAGGCAAGAAATAATTAAAATCAGAGCAGAAATTGACGAAATTGAAACGAAAAAAAAACATTGAAAAAATTGATAAAAGTAAAAGTTGGTTCTTCGAAAAAATAAATAAGATTGACAGACCCTTAGCCACGCTAACAAAGAGAAGAAGAGAGAGAATTCAAATCACTAACATACGGGATGAAAAAGGCAATATCACAATGGACACCACAGAAATACAGAAGATAATTAGAAAGTATTTTGAAACCCTATATTCCAATAAAATAGAAGATAGTGAAGGCATCGATAAATTTCTTAAGTCGTATGATCTGCCCAGATTGAGTCAGGAAGACACACACAATTTAAACAGACCAATAACAAAGGAAGAAATAGAAGAAGCCATCAAAAGACTACCAACCAAGAAAAGCCCTGGACCAGATGGGTATACAGCAGAGTTTTACAAAACCTTCAAAGAAGAATTAATACCAATACTTTTCAAGCTATTTCAAGAAATAGAAAAAGAAGGAGCTCTTCCAAATTCATTCTATGAGGCCAACATCACCCTGATCCTGAAACCAGACAAAGACACTTCAAAGAAAGAAAACTACAGACCAATATCTCTAATGAACTTAGATGCAAAAATTCTCAATAAAATCCTGGCGAATCGAATACAAAAGCATATGAAAAATATTGTGCACCATGATCAAGTAGGATTCATCCCTGGGATGCAAGGCTGGTTCAATATACGGAAATCAATAAATGTTATTCACCACATCAATAGACTTAAAGATAAGAACCATATGATCATCTCGATAGATGCAGAAAAAGCATTTGACAAAGTACAGCATCCCTTTATGTTCAAAACACTAGAAAAACTAGGGATAACAGGAACTTACCTCAACATGGTAAAAGCTATATATGCTAAGCCTCAGGCTAGCATCATTCTAAATGGAGAAAAACTGAAGGCATTCCCTCTAAAATCTGGAACAAGACAGGGATGCCCTCTCTCACCACTTCTATTCAATTTAGTTCTTGAAATACTAGCCAGAGCAATTAGACAGACAAAAGAAATTAAAGGCATAAAATTAGGAAAAGTAGAACTTAAATTATCACTATTTGCAGATGATATGATTCTATACCTAGAAGATCCAAAAGGGTCTACAAAGAAACTACTAGAACTAATAAATGAATTCAGGAAAGTGGCAGGATATAAAATCAACACACATAAATCAAAGGAATTCTTGTATATCAGCAACAAAACTTCTGAAATGGAAATTAGGAAAATCACTCCATTCACAATATCCTCAAAAAAAATATAAAATACTTGGGAATCAACCTAACAAAAGAGGTGAAAGATTTATACAATGAAAACTACAGAACCCTAAAGAGAGAGATAGAAGAAGATCTTAGAAGATGGAAAAATATACCCTGTTCATGGATAGGCAGAACATCATCAAAATGGCAATATTACCCAAAGTTCTCTACAGGTTTAATGCGATGCCAATCAAAATCCCAACGGCATTTCTTGTAGAAATAGATAAAGCAATCATGAAATTCATATGGAAAAACAAAAGACCCAGAATAGGAAAAGCAATTCTAAGCAGGAAGTGTGAATCTGGAGGTATAGGGATACCAGATTTCAAACTGTACTACAGAGCAATAGTAACAAAAACAGCATGGTACTGGTACCAAAACAGGCGGGTGGACCAATGGTACAGAATAGAGGACACAGAGACCAATCCACAAAATTACAACTTTCTTATATTTGATAAAGGGGCTAAAAGCATGCAATGGAGGAAAGATAGCATCTTCAACAAATGATGCTGGAAAACTGGAAATCCATATGCAAAAAAATGAAGCTGAACCCCTTTGTCTCTCCATGCACAAAAGTTAACTCAAAATGGATCAAAGAGCTTGATATCAAATCAGAGACTCTGTGCCTGATAGAAGAAAAGGTTGGCTCCGATCTACATATTGTGGGGTCAGGCTCCAAATTCCTTAATAGGACGCCCATAGCCCAAGAGTTAATAACATGAATAAACAAATGGGACCTACTTAAACTAAAAAGTTTTTTCTCAGCAAGAGAAACAATAAGAGAAGTAAATAGGGAGCCTACATCCTGGGAAAAAATTTTTACCCCTCACACTTCAGATAGAGCCCTAATATCAAGAATATACAAAGAACTCAAAAAATTAAACAATAAGATAACAAATAACCCAATCAACAAATGGGTCAAGGACCTGAACAGACACTTCTCAGAGGAGGACATACAATCAATCAACAAGTACATGAAAAAATGCTCACCATCTCTAGCAGTCAGAGAAATGCAAATCAAAACCACCCTAAGATACCATCTCACTCCAGTAAGATTGGCAGCCATTAGGAAGTCAAACAACAATAAGTGCTGGCAAGGATGTGGGGAAAAGGGTACACTTGTACACTGCAGGTTGGACTGCAAATTGGTGCGGCCAATTTGGAAAGCAGTATGGAGATTCCTGGGAAAGCTGGGAATGGAACCACCATTTGACCCAGCTATTGCCCTTCTCGGACTATTCCCTGAGGATCTTAAAAGAGCGTACTATAGGGATACTGCCACATCAATGATCATAGCAGCACAATTCACAATGGCTAGACTGTGGAACCAACCTAGATGCCCTTCAATAGATGAATGGATAAAAAAAAAATGTGGCATTTATACACAATGGAGTATTACGCAGCACTAAAATATGACAAAATCATGGAATTTGCAGGGAAATGGATGGCATTAGAGCAGATTATGCTAAGTGAAGCTAGCCAATCCTTAAAAAACAAATGCCAAATGTCTTCTTTGATATAAGGAGAGCAACTAAGAACAGAGCAGGGAGGAAGAGCATGAAGAAAAGATTAACATTAAACAGAAACGAGTGGTGGGAGGGAAAGGGAGAGAGAAGGGAAATTGTATGGAAATGGAAGGAGACCCTCAATGTTACACAAAATTACATATAAGAGTTTGTGAGGGGAAAGGGGGGGGAACAAGGGAGAGAATTGAACAACAGCAGATGAGGTAGAGAGGGAAGATGGGAGGGGAGGGGAGGGGGATAGTAGGGGATAGGAAAGGTAGCAGAATACAACAGTCACTAATATGGCATTATGTAAAAATGTGAATGTGTAACCGATGTGATTCTGCAATTTGTATGTGGGGTAAAAATGGGAGTTCATAACCCACTTGAATCAAATGTATGAAAGATGATATATCATGAGCTTTGTAATGTTTTGAACAACCAATAATAAAAAAAAAGAAGATAATAGCAGTCAAAATGAATGGACTTCTTCCTGTGAGGTACTTTGTTGTTTGACTTACAATTCAAGAATATCCTTTACAAATTGATCAACGCATTCATTTGGTGGGAAGGTATGTGAAATTGTGTGTGAACTGTTCCATTGGTCTTTGGAAGTAATCTACATCTGTCTTCTACTCAGGTAAAAACGATACAATATTCAGATTTCTGGAACTTGAGAAAGAGAAGTCAGCTGTAGAAGATAGTGATGGAAGAGTTGAGCACATCTCCTCGTATCACTTATGGATGAGGAAGCTGGAGGTTGGATGGGGTGAGAAGTTCAAGGCCATTAAATTCATTATGAAGAAATCCAAGTCCAGGGATCAATCTCCTTTCTCTGTCTGTACTCATTGGACACTACTGTGTATGGAAGGGAGGCAGCCACATGTGGGGGAGAGTGGGGAGGGCTACTGAAATGCCTTTCCATACCACATAATCTTTTGTTGACCTATGTACAATTCTAACACCCACAGAAATGATTTAAAGATGCTCCACATGTTCTTCTACATATCTCAGCACCACTTGCTCTCAGGCTGGGACAAAGCAATCATTTCTGATGAATGAGCTAAGATCAGAAGTGTGCCCATCACCTCTGAACAGAAACATTTAAGAGCTTTTGCACCATCTTTCAACTCTGTCCTGCACAGTGACCATGGGAGGCATTTATTTTGGGGGTGATGCTACAAGCTGTAGGGAGCTTGGATCCCTGCAGAGTCATATAATGAAGGAAAGTATCAATGGCTTATCTCAGACTTTAAATGATCAACAACAACAAAAAAAAAGTACTGGCTTTGTTAAGCTATTGGGGAGGGGGAAGTCAGGACTTACTTGTTTTTGTAGCATGACTGAGTCTCAGGACCAATACAACAACATTGTCTTTACAAATGGGGAGAATAGTAAAGGCATAAGGCATATTGTTCTTGCAATTAGTATACTCACCAAGTGATCTTTGACAGTGTGTGGTTCCTGGACCAACAACATCTGCATCAGTTGAGAACACACCAGACATGCAAGTTTTCAAGTTCCATAACAGACCTACAGATGCATATGTTCTTGCAGAGGGGGCAACAAGGTGTATTGTAACAAGCCCTCTTGTTGGTTCTGACTCAGGCTAGAGTTGGAGAGCTGCTGCTCTAAAATATGTCATATGTTCTATAATTCTGGTTTTTTTCCAGGAACATTTGTAATAAACACCTTAGGAGATGAGGGACTTTCTGACTAAATTTACTGGTCCTGTTGATGAATCATTCTTTTCTCTCTCTGTGAACACTCCTATGTGCTAGAATATCATTCCACATTTTCAGCTGCCTTCTGTCTCTCTGAAAAACCTCATTAACCAATTCTGGATCAAACCTTGTACCAAAAAGCCTAAGTGTAATTCCTGTTCTGTGACAGAACTTCACATATATCAGAGTGAGTCCTGGGTTTTATTCTACCATCACTGTCATCTCTCTTCAGTCTAGGGGCTTTGGTACTCAAGAGTAGACATGTCATAGGTTAGGGCCTGAAGGTACTTCCTTTCCATTAAGGGTTCTTAATTTACTACCACATATTGGATATTTAGGATCAAAGTATTAGAATGACCACAAAGGAGAGTATGGGAAGATGTCCGTGATGCCATGCCAGTGCACTCAGAAAATTTATAAACTGTCTCTCAACATGGTTACAAAGGCCACACAAGTCCCAGGTGTATGCAAGCAAAGACTCCCCATGGCATGGAGAATTTATGGGGACCCATATTTCTTTTGAGTTTTCATTAGTTTCCTTAAAAGGTTTGTCTCTCATATAGTATTATAATAGCGATTACTGTTGCATGTACAAGAAAATATTCTGTTGCCAAATCAAAGTAAATCTTCGGACCACAAATGCTATGTTTGGAGGAAGGAATACCAGGTCTGGGATGCAAAGGCTCATTCCAACTTCCTAAAGTGGACTAAACAATTCTAAGAGGTCAATGTCTAGTTTGGGCTTTTGTCTTTTAGAAGAAAATTGGTATAGGGAGGAGGTGGGGATTGAAGAGAGGATTAAGAGAGGAACAGAACAACTGATTAAAAGCAGAGAGTCTGGCAATTATGGGGAAAGGTTAATGGAGTTGAGGCCACTTCTCTACCAGAAAGTGTCCAGGAGGCAGATTAGTGACAGTCTCTGAGTACATGAAAGGTTATGATGGGGACACTTCACAATGATTTGCTTCCTCCCCAGAGGCACAAACAGGGAGAAATGAACTGGCATTGTAACAACTAGAGCAAAAATGCTCAGTTAAGAAACACAAAAAAGAACTTCTTGACAGTAAAAGCATTTTAATCACGCAACAATCTCGAAAGATGAGACTCCAGAAGTTGGAAAAAAAATAACAAATCTTGGATACTGGGACAGACATGTTAATGCTCTAGCCACATATCTTGGATGCCTTTGTCACCTGTGTACATCAGGTCCTGGTATGCCTTAACTCCTAAGATTCAGCACTTGGTGTCCTGATCAGAGGGTGATGCACCATGTTGAGAGCAAGGCTCACTTTGCTCCTGTGACAGAGACTCGGGAATGCAGAGGAATACCCACTTCTGGAACTGATCCAATGACTGACACAGTGCAGAGACATTAACACAGCAGCTACCTTTGTTCCAGCTGTATAAATTTGGGGGTGTGACAGACACTGTCCACAGAAGTTCCCTGCAAGGTTAAGAATTCTGTGAGCTTTCATTGACATCTCACTGCGCTGGACTTCTTTCCCTTCCTGGTCCTCGTTCCTCACTCACTCCTGGCATTCCCTGGCAATACTTCCTAATCAGTCACTTTTACATGGATCCTTATTGTAGTATCCACTTCAATGGAACTGAAGACAAGACAAATGGTCAGTTAATTTTTGCTGTGTAATAAATGACCCCAAAACATAGAGGCTTAAAACAACCACCATCTATGGAGCTCATGATTTTGCAGGTTGGCAACTTAGGCTGAGATTAGTGGGAAGATTTTTTTTTTTTTCTAGTTTGATAGATTGTAGTAGACCACAAAATCAACCATAACAGTTTGCAGCTATTCACATGAATAAGTGAAATCTAATTTCCCTACCCAGTGAATTTGGGGTGGCCCTGAGACCTGCTTCAGTAGATAGAATGTGATAGAACAATGCTGTGCAAGTTTTAAGCTCAGGCCTAGGGAGACTTGAAATTTTCTACCTGTGTTCTTACAATCTTACCACCACTTGGTCATATCCAAGGAAACCTGTTGGTAGAAAGAAAGTCCCAATTAATAGAAGCCCTATTGATTCCTTCCCATTTGAAGTTATTCTAAATCACCAACCTCAGACAACCGGCCAACTGAGCACTGATGCATAAGAAAACCTATCAGAGATCAACTAAGCTCACATGGCCAAGAAGAATCACCCTGCTGACCACTCCAAATTGCCAACTTGTAGAAGAATAAATTAATGGCTAGTGTTTTGAGCCATTGTACTTTGGGTGCTTTGCTATGAAGCAAAAGCTGACAAATACAGATGATTACTTTTAGTCTTTAAGTCCCTGGGGACTAGAGCCTAGATCATAGACCTTGGAAACAGGTTATCAACTTTTCTGACCCAGTATGAAACACTGTTTTTGCCTCTCTGGCATCAGGAGTTTATAGATGGATAGCAGAAAAGATAAATATCTACATGATGTGAGATCAGCTTCAGGACACCCATTTAAACAACATATAGGAGCCTGATTGGAGCTAGGCACCATGCTTCTTATTGGAGTAATAGAACAACTCTTGTCCTAATGAGTTTGATTTGTTATTTACATGCTTTTTAAATATGTTGACACAGCACTTAGATGGTATATTTTAATATATGGCTTCACTTGAAAGTAATGTGCCTTGAATTTTTCTTATTTTTTTTTTCCTGAATCAGGTTTTCCTTTTCAAATTCTAGACAAGGGCTTTCCAGAAAAATGCACAAACTTGAAAAATGTGTAGACACTGTAGTTTCAGGATTTCTGATCCTGCTTGAAGTCTATCCATAGTTCCTGTAACTCCTCTAGTTAATAACATCTGCTGTGGAGGATTCAATGTGGTTAAACAACAGAAAGTTTGTCCACTAGAACTGTTTCCACAAATGTCCTATTTTCATTAGTTTTTTTTCCCCAAAGAACTTGACTGTGAATGAGTGGGAAACTGAGAGGCTACTGAGAAGAACTGGGTCAAGTCTAGAATGGAGCTACAAGGGACCTAGCTTCAATAAAGTCCATAAGGAACACACTTTGGAACAGGTAGGAGTATCTGTGGGGCCCATGCTGCTACCATGCCAGCAGTTTCTAGACCTTATGCATGGACCAGACAGGGCCTTGCCTGCACCTCTATCTTGGAGACTGGTCATCAGCTGCTTGCTAGTGCACCTCTTTGGCTAGGGGATTCCTCCACCTAGCAGCTGGAAGGGCCAGGGAGCCAACATATCTTAGGGGCAAACTTGACCAGTGACAAGGAAATCAGTGAGCAGTTGTCCAGACCCCATCCCTTAGGTGGGAAAACCTCAAGACAGAGCATTCCCTGGGGGTATTCCACTGACCTGCAGCTGCCACAGTGGAAAGCTACTTGATAGCACACCCTGCACTGACCTTGGTCTTGCCCTGACTCTCTTCCCTACTCTTCTCCAGTGCTTGACTGGCAGCATCTTTGTAACAGTCTTTGGGTGCTTCAGTCCTCATTTCTGGATCTATTTGTGGTTAATCCTAACAAAGGCAGCATGTCTGTAGTATCTAGCATGCTGGCTTCTGGGACCAGGCTGGAGCAGTGACACCAGCTTCCCAGGTGGGCCATCTTGTTGGAGTGGTCCTCCAGGCAGAGCTGAGGTCAGGGAGCAGGTCTAACCCTGTGGCAGTGCTAAGCTGGTTGGATTGTGGGTTGCAATTCAGTTTGAGCTTCTGGTACCTGGCAGGAAATGGAGAATGAATATTCTACAACTTAATCCTGACCTGAGTCCACATAGGTAGTCTTTGTGGAAAAGGACAACTTGCTGAATAATGAGATGTCACCAGGCCAGTCATGGGTCAGTAGATAGACTGTAGTTGCCCTTACTGGGGATGGACTCCTCCTTTGCTTGTGTCTAGGTGACCGATGGTGCCAGGTCCTGGGTGGGCAGAGATTTTAAGAAAATTCACCTTTGCCTGAGGTTGAGGAAGGCAACATCTCATAGTCACAAACTGAAGGTTTTATCCCCAGCACCGTAGGGAGGTGGGAGAGGCAGGGTGGCAAAAGCAGAGTGGCATGACAGCAGCTGGGGACCCATCTGTATCTTCTGAAGGATCACTTTGAGAGGGATGCAGGCACTGAAGCATCTGTGATGGCTGAGGAGCTCATCTAAGGGAGGTGAATGCCCCAGACCAACACATAAATCTCACATAATTATGATTTAAGGAGGAGGAAAGGAGAACAGGGATGAAGGCAGAGGAAGGAGAGGAAATTATCAAAGGCATTTTTTATGTACATGGAGAAAAAGTAACCCAAATTGGCTAAGAATGAAGATGGAGCAGGATCCAAAAGCACTGTACCATGGAGGAGCTCTGCCACCAATGGACAGCAGCTGGCACATTCCAAGTTTGGTGCAGTCTTGGGCCTGATGTCATTGCATGAAAACCTAGGGGTCACCTAAGCCTTTATTCTATTAAACAGGGAGAGAGGAAAAGGGAGAAGAAGAAGAAGAAGAGAGAGAGAGAAAGAGAGAGAGATAGAAGCACCTCACAGGATAGCAGTAATATTTCTTCTCTGTAATTAATATTTTTTAAAATTTTTCCAGGGGATAACAAGTAACCTTGCAAAGGAGAGTGCACACTTATAAGAGTGAGGAGTGGACATGATGAATGGTCAGCAGAGTCTAACATTTATTGAACAGTGAATACTTTCCCTCCCGGCCCATGTGCTGTCATTGCCATTGTTTTCCCAATCTCATAATTATGTCTGTGTCCTAAGAGCTGACATTTGCCCAAACCCAGCAATTAGAAAATGTCACTTTGCATCTGATATGATTTATGGGGGTGGTGGTTTCTCTCAGTCTTTATTGAAATGTTATGAATAGCTCAGGTGGATAAACAATGAGTTGTGGCACTTTCCATTTGCAGTTCTGCCCACAATGGTTGGCTTGATCTTCTTCCAGGGATCAGCCAGTGGGCTGAGATGTGTTCTCAGATGATCTATGATGTGTCTGTGATTTCTAGTGGGGCCCTTAACTCTTTGTGAAGGAAAGTTTCTACTCTTGACCCACACTATATTTTCTGTGCCTCATGATAGCAGTCAGAACTTAGGGCCCACATTGGGAAGAACACATTCATGTGACCTGGATGCTCAAACACACACACACACACTCACACACACACATTTGTTCACACAGAATGCATAAATGCACAAGCAACTTTAACATGTCCCTTCTGTAATCCACACTGGGTGTCACATGGTGCAATCTGTGATGTCAGGTTGAAGTTAGCAACATCTTGTGCACAGGACTATGAATGCATGGTTGCTGAGAACATCTGCTTTGGATGTTGCCTGAGCTGAGCTCAGGACTGGATCTCTTACATTATGTAAACTCTTGAATCACACTGCATTTGCTGTATAAGGGGAAACATCTCAGTACTTATTTAAACTCGTTAGGGGCTGGGAGATGGGAGAAGTAGGAGTTGCTGACCAAAGGGTACAAACTTTCATTATAAGATAAACAAATTCTGAGTATCTAATATATAACATGATGGATATGGTAATTTGATTGTGAAAATCATTGCGTGATATATATGCATATCATACATTGCCTTGTTCCTTTTTTTTAATGCTGAACAAAACCCATTAAAGGGTCATAAATTTAATTTAGCACATTGTGGCCAAAATTTTTAAAAGGTGGCAGTGTAAAATAGAAAATATCAGAGTATGTTGAACATAATGAGGCTAAGTATTTATAGCATGTTCTATTTTCAAAAATAGCCACAACATTCTTTCCCTATCTCATATGCTTTTCTAGAATAGGACTTTCCTGTTCTGCCATCAAGAGGTGAGATTTATTTCTCCTGCTCTTAAATCTGGGCAGACTTCAGATTACTTTAAACAATAGGATGTACTAGATGTGATGCTGTGGTTTCTAAGGCTGTATTATATAAAGAAGAAGGCAGGAGAGGAAGAAAGAGGGAAATGTAAAGGAAGGAAAATTGGCTTTTGTCTTGCTAATGAGAAAACTCAAGCTTGGATCCCTGAGCTGCCATGTTGCAAGTTAGAGGACCTGGAGGCTGCAATTGTGCAAGGAAGCCCAAGTCACAGGGAGAGGTCAAAAGTTAGTTTTTAGAGTCAGCATTTATAGGCATTGAGCCAGTCCTGCTGGGGCACCAGACAAGTGAGTGGAACCTTCTTGAAACCCTCCAATTCAAATTTATATCCCAGGAGTGAAATAGTTGTCTGGCTACATCTTGCTTGATTCCTCACCCCCAGAATTTATCAATAAAATACAATGGTAGCTTTAATAAGGCTTCATTTGGGGGATAATTTGTTATACAATAGCAATCAGCTTAGTAACATATGTGCAATTTTTATTTCAGTATGCATACTAGGTTACAAAGTAAATTTATTTTTACAGTATTTGACTTTTAAAAATTTGAACACCACCAATTTAGCTTAAATAAGTGCTTAAGCAATCAATATACGTTAGCTATCACTGTTATTACCTTAAAATTGTTTAAAGTTTACCAAGTCTTTTCACAGTCATTATTCTGTTATGCTAGTCATATACCCAATCTTGGGAAAGTTACTTAACCTTTTTGTACCTCCATTTCCTCATTGCAATTTGGAGAAATGGAACCTACCTTATGGGATGTTTATGACATTTGTGTTGACGTTTGTAAGATTTTCAGAACTGTGCCTGGAATAGGGTGAGCTTATGTAATTGTCCTTTAAATATGTTAGTCATAAGATGTTAATGATCTTCACGGCATTGTTAAGAAGATTAGGGGTAAGGGGAATGATAGACTTGCCCAGAACATTAGTAGTAGGAGAAACTGGATGTGAGGCTGTCTTCTGGGTATGCAATAAGTGCTCTTCGTAGAATTTAATGGGATCTCTAAGTCCCTACTCAGAGTTGTGATGCCAGAATAGATGAATTTGGTAGCAATCCACTCAGCCTGGGGGCTCCAAGTCAAAATAACTGTTGAGCTCATGTGTATATCTAGTTGTCCACAGGTGCATCATTTTGCTGCCTAGGACCTGAAAGTCAGTGCACTGGTCCTTTTGTACAGGTTTGTTCCTACCTGAGAAATCCTTGGTAACCCAGTTTCCACCATAATGGTGACTTCAGAGTAGGACAAGATATAGCTTTTAGGGAACTCCTCTGAGCCTTCAGGAACTTTCTCCCTTCTGGGTGGCAGTGGCTTCCAGGAGAGGCAGGAGATGCTTTCCCTGATAGATTCCTCTATTTCATTGAAGCAAATATACAAGCCAAACTGTATCACGGTACCTGAAGCTGGATTAAATGAAATAAATCAAATTCCTCTTAATGACATCAATTACCTATAATATCTCAACCCAGACTAAAGTGCATTTACTACCATCAGGCTTAGATGAAAGAAACAGCACTCACTTAAGGGCTATGCATCTAATTTTCAAATAAGAAACTGAAAAACCCAAGATTTTCCTAGTTGAGGCTGCAATTTCATAATCTCAGCAGAAATATCTTGTCTGCTACAACTGCTTCCCATTGTTAATCCAAATATCCATTTAATCCAGTCCTTAAGGTTTGTACTCTGAATCTATCTGCTATTTATTTTTTTTTAACATACATGGCCAGGGACATGCCTTAATTCCAGTATCTGGAGAGCAAAGAAAAAATATCCCTTATGTATTAACACAGCAAAATTGTAGAAACAGAATCAGAAAATGAATTTCTTCAGAGCAGGCCTGAGCATGTGGACCATGCCCTTTCTCTGAACACAGTCCACATGGATCTCTCAAAACTGCAGACTTTGGGGAAAGGTCAAAAGAAAAGGGTGAGGTTTACCAAGCCACATCAAAGAAGAGAGGCAAATAGCAATTGAAAGTCTAGGGAAGCTCATGTGCCAGGGGAGCTCAAATAGGCATCTCCATTTCCCACATCTGTCTTGAAAAAGATGGCTACTGGGCTTGTGGAAAGGTATTTTGTAAGCTAGCCACCTGAAAGGGTAATCTTCAAGGCAGAGCCTCCTAATGTTCCACACTGGAACTGGCATTCTGCATTTTTTTACTGGAGTTGCAGCCACGTACATTGTAATCCCATTTATTGATGTGCAGACCTCCAATATTTGCAACTTCAATACCTGTGGAGGAGGTATTGAAATATAAAATGTCAAATCAAGAAACATGTTGTCCCTGACTTTGTGTAAAGATAGAAAATCTGAGACAGATCCTCCTTCTCTTGAAGTCTTGCAGGTTTGATACAATAAGCCAGGAAAAAAACAATATGAAAAGAACAGTGGTACTTAGGGAAGATCTGATGAAGACATGGCTTTAGCAAGACTTTGTAATTTTCCACTAATCAAAATTCAAGGTATAGGTCTTAAGAGAAGCCAAACAAAGTCTCCTGCCTGAAACTCTGGAAATCTTCTATCCTTAGTCGGAAAGCTTGGATTCATCTCATCCCTTGCTGTGAATAAAGATGTCAGAAAAGGCTTAGTAACTTTGATTGGAGTTCTCATTCTTGGCTTTTGATGGTTTAGATCAGACCTGGAAAAACATCCTACAAAATGCAGGAAAAAAAGGCTTGCTAAGCTGTCCTGCGATGAGGGAAAGGCAGCTTTGTAAAAGGAAAACTTCCACTGTAATTGCTCTCATGGCTCTAGGAAAGGGGAAAGTCATCCTTGACCTTCCTCAGCAAGGCAAAGAGTATCTTTGTTAAATGTTTGAGAGACCCCATAAGAAAGGGCACCATTAGCACCTGGAGCTGACCTGCAGGAGTAAGTGTGGCTGGAACTCCTTCTTACACTGCAGTCACCCAGAAACATCAATTATCCAGGCAAGTCATTAACATGCTCTACAGAGAATCCAAGTCTTGGCAATCACAGCAATTAAGTGTGCACACTGGATGGGGTGCTGATAAGTAGCTTCAGTTTTATGGGAATGACTCCTATTAATTGTTGTTTTTCTGATCAAGATTTTTTTTTAAACTTCTCAGGGAATTCCTGTGCTCTTGGCAGGAAGTATGCTGAAAGCACGTAGCATTAGGGAGAAAAACTTCTCTGTTAGTCATCAGCAAAATAAGGAAGGAAAGTTTTCTGAGCTGGGTTTATCTGAAAGAGGCCAGGTAAGAGGTGATTGTAAACAGGTCCCCCTGACTCTGGAATCTGACAGCTGTATGTAACATTGAAACTTGTTCTGTTTTGTTTTCCTAAAAAAAAATATTGAAGGAAAGTATTGATTTTTCTATCTCTCCCTCTCCACCCCTAATATGCACTATTTTAGTTAGCTTTGTATTGCTGTGACCAAAAGCCCTGACAAGAAAAACTTAAATTAATTTTGGCTCTTGGTTTCAGAGGTTCAATCTCCATACTGTGTAGAAGCAGAGAAAGAGAGCTCCACTCAGCAAGGATGAAATATAAATCCCAAATGACTTATTTCCTTCAGTCACATCCCGTCTGCCTAATGTTACCAACCAGTTAATCCATATTAGTGGATTAATCCACAGATTAGGTTATGGGCCTCATAATCTAATCATTTCACCTCTGAACATCTTTGTATTGACTTATACATGAGCTATTGGAGGAACATTTTATATTTAAACCATAACACTGAAACCAGAGTTTGAAATGAAACTAGATTCTCTGCTTCACCAATTTCTTTCTGGGTTCTTGTCTCATAAATTTGAATAATAAAATCTATGGACAATAACAGAATACAGGAGTAAATCAAGTAGGATTTATTTAATTTAGAATAAATAAAACTCCTGCAAGATGAGGAAAATTGATGGTGTTTTTGGATGAAGAAAAATTCTTTAAAGCAATGGACATTGCACTTCAAACATTTTATAGAAATCAGTGCTTTGATTCTCTGGCTACCTAGTACTCATTTATCTATAAGCCAACTTTGATACCATGCACATGCTATATGGACACAAGCACATATGTAGAAATAGTAGAAACAGTAGACAATACACAAGTGTGCACAAATATACGTGAAACAGACAAGAAACAAAGACCTCATAGTTTTTTAGCAGGCATTAGATCTCCTTAGATAGGAGATAAAACAACTATATAGGGGCCGGGGCTGTGGCTCAGTGGTAGAGCACTTGCCTAGTAAGTGTGAGGCACTGGGTTCGATCCCTGGCGCCACATACAATAAACAAATAAAATAAAGATATTGTGTCCATCTACAACTACAAAAAAAAAAAAAAAAAAAAACAAAAAAACACAACTATACATGTTTATTAGACTCTATTAGATTTAACCTTTTGGAAGTTAAAATGGAACTTGTCCCAGACTTTTACTCTATGATTTAGAAATAGGACAGGCCTTTACAGTTAGAAATGTTAAGGTATAGTCTGTTAGCCATAGTGAACACAAAATCAAAGGTTTAAGTAGCTATTTATCCTCCATGGGGGTCAGATTCACTCCTATTATCACCAGTGTTTATTTCCCTCCTTAAGAGTCTATTAAAAGAGATCTTTCTTTGTCCAGTGTATTTGAGAGTTAACCTTTGAAAAGTTGGTCTCTGAATAAAAAACAGCAGAAAAGGTTGAAGCAGGAGTTTAAAAATCTTGTTAGACAAAACAAGACTGGTTGAGAAAAAAATGTAGTAATTTAAGCTACATTTTATAATTTAATAAAAATGTAGTAATTTAATTTAGGACCAAAGGTGAATTCACCAGGAAAACTGATCTCAGAAAGACTGTGCTCCCCCCTGCCACAAAAGAAATGGCCATAATTACTTTAGTAAACATTTTTATTCAACCAGAGTGCAATCCTATTACAGTTATCCCAGATATTGAGAGAATGTAGAAGACAATGAAATTCTCAGGATTTTTTTTAAGAGAAAGAAAACTTGCACATATGGGGTCTTTTCATTTTATTTTCCTGTGCCCATCTGGAGAAAAAAGGAAATCCTGTGGGAATTAGAGTGTTCCTTAATAACACTGACAATTCAAGAGGATGCCACAGAGGCATAGTTAGCAAGGGAAAGGTGAAAATGAATCAATTGCCTCAAGAAGCTGAAAACAATTGCCCCTGATGTCTGCCCCCGATGCCTTCCCATGAGTACCTATGTGCGTCCTGCAAAACACATAAAAGGCAATAACATCACATTTAAGTTACTTGAAGTCAACTAATAGTAATACTGATGAAAAGGAGAGAAAAATTATTATTTTTTCATTCTTATCTTTAAAATACCCTTGAACTCTTTTACATGATGCAAAAGTTCCCAGTTAAAATACAAAGAGAAGTATAATTTTGTCTTGGCTCTTTAGTTTTCATATGAGTTAAAGGGGGTTTATGGGATTTAGTTTATTTTTCACTGTACCAAAGTTTTTACTTACATATGAAGACCTGTATTCACAGGTTGCACTATGAATCATCAGCTTCTCTATTTCTGTCTCTGTCTCTGTCTTATAACTACCCTTCTCAATCAAAGAGAGTAGCACTATCCTGTAGGACACCCACACTGAAAAGGAAGTCATCACCCATGACTACCCACTGTGTCCCCTTCACTCCAACACCATATCCTTTCAGTGTCTTTCAAACACTTCCAATTCCCTCTGTTTTCACTGGTATGGCTTTAGCAGAATCCTTATCTTCAACTTCAATGATTATATTTTTCTCCCAGTAGGGATCTTGCGTCTATGGCTGTGGATATCGCTCAGTTGGTAGAGTGCTTGCTTCTTATGCACAAGGCCCTGGTTTGATCCCCAGCACCACACACCAAAAAAAAAAAAAAAAAAAAAAAAAAAAATCCCACTTCTTTTCTTTTGTAATCATAATCCTTTTTCCATTCATGCAGCCAGGGTGAATGTATATTACACAAATATGATTCATCTCTTGTTTAAAATTAGGGTGACTCAATTCCCTGAGAATGCAGCAAAAATTGTATTGGTCTAGCTTAAGAGTCTTCCACGATCAGCATCTATTTTCCCCCAGCACTACCTGAACTCCAGTCATGGAGGAGGTCTTGCAATGTCTCCACACTCTACAGCTTTTTTGTCTCTGTGCTATCAGTGCAGATATGACTATCTCAACTGCTGTTAAGTCTTTAGTGGCTTCCCATTGTTCTTATAATTAATGTCCATACATCTCTGTTTTGTATCACTTAAAGTACAGCCATAAATGTTTATATTTAGTTGTGTATACTTTTCACCATTTCTTCTAATATAGTCTCTATGACGGCAACAATCTTGTCTTGATGTTTGTTGGTTTGAGTCTTTCCCCTCTGTTTTATCCTCAGTATTAGTACAACATATGGTCTGTAGTGGTAACTCAATATGTAATTGTTTAATGAATTAATGCATTTTTGCATTCCTTGAGACTTATTAATATGCAATTATAGTGTAACTTTTGATGAACAGCCATGAAATCTGGTTAGATGCTGAGGTATAGAGGCTTGTTGAATCTAGACTCCCATCTATGCCATTTGTTTTATTCAACATTCATTCTGATTTAGTGTAAATGTAGAAATTTGATATGATTGCTCCTTGTTCCATGGAATATCCTACCCTTGAGGCAATTAAGAGAGGGGAGAGAAATGGCCATATGTAAGATGTTTCACCCACACTCATGGGTGCTCCCTCTGTACCTTTTCTTCTTTACTTACCTTTAGACAGCTCCCTGATATGTGTGCTTTAGTGGATCCTACCAAAATGTAGATACTACCGGATGATATAAGACAAGACAGCAGAAGCCTAAACTGGAAAAGAAGCTCTAAGAGCATTAGGAATAAAGAGTTTGTGCAGAGCAGTCTTTTCTGGATTTAAACATTGTGGGCTCTGTCTTCATTTGCTATTGAGTCACTACAAATGGACCATGGAACAGTAGCAGATATCCTGGATTTAAGTGCTAAGTCTTTAACCCAAATTTACTTTTACAACTTGCATTTAGCTTATGTAGAATGTGTACTCATTCTCTGCCTGCTTTGGATTGGCATGTTTCAGTTAGTTGGGAGAAGGGCTGGTAAGGATTTGTGGAGGAAATTCCAACAAAGCCACAGACCTTTGTCAAGCTATCTACAGACTCTGGGAACATTTATGCAAGTCTGAACATTGTGACAATCACTCATTGCTTTTGCTCAGTGTTTTCTAAAAAATTTATTACTTTTGCTCCCAAGATGTACTGTGGAAATAATATTTGTTCCTTTTCTCTATACTTTAATATATTGTCTATTCTTCCTTCATTGATTCACCACTCTTCATTCAACTTCTTATGTAATTTCCTCGGATACATCTGATCCTTTCTCTTCTTCAAGTCTTCTTTCCACTATCTATCCTGCAGTTTGTATCTTGACATCTGATTAGCCCCTGCTAGAAACTTCAATCTTGGTCTGTGTTTCAGTCCATACCCTGTCAATCATTCTATCTCCTAATCATTCCTTTTTCTCCATCCTTTTGCCAGACCCTCATGATCATTTACTCTTTCAATGGCAATGGATCCCAATATGACCCAATTTCTGTAAGCCAGGAACACTTCTGTCTCACTTAGGATGTATCCCTTATTTCCAGTCCATTACTTAGAACAGACTAACTTGTCAATGTGTGTCATTTCACTGACTGACAAGTCTTCCCTGCACTGGGTCTTTCCCTCCAGCACATCTTCTTGTTGCCTTGTTTCACGTCTTCAAGGGTTTCCTATCGCTTACAGAATAAAACCCACACATGAATATACAAGGCTTTCAGTCATTTGGCCTGGATTAATTTTATTTCATCATCTTTCATATAACATAAATTATTTAGTCCAGACACTGGAAATTTCTTGTTCTTTTCGTGAACACAGGACAAAACACCCCATTTTCTCTTTTCTCACCCTTCTTCTTTGGCAGATGTTATTTCCTTTACTTCGTTTCTACTTCCAAGTCCATCACTTCTTGATCTATTGAAATTCTGCTCATGATTTTGGTGCTGGGGTTAGAACCCAGGGCCCTGGGCATGCTAGGTAAGCACTCCACCACTGAGCTATGCCTCCAGCCCAAAATTTGGCTCATTTTTGAGGACATAAGTCAGATGTCTATTACTTGAGCAAACTGTCCATGACTTCTCCCTCCAGGGCATATGCAGAAATTATTTTCACTGAAGTCCACAGTTCTATGTCCACTTCCATTTAAGAAGCTACTATAGAGTTATTATTTTATTACCATTACTCATTACTATTTGTCTTTTGAAAATATTGCAATGATTAGGGTTTGTTTCCTGTATTCTTTCCTAATTACTCAAGTTGAGTTGCCTCTCCTCAAGTGCCATTAGGATAATATTTTACAGTCACTATTAATCTTTTCCCCATTCTTTAGTTATAGATAATTTATTCATGATGATAGAGATGCGAAATTAGAATAACAGGATGTTAAAACACTTTGTTTTAGTTTTATCTGAGACCTCCATGTTCTTGCTCATTAGTACTATAGTCTAAGGAGCCAACAGCCTAAAGTCTTTCACGTCTTGGATCTCTGAAGACATTTTGAATATTGTTTGTTGGTTGAAACTAACATTGAAATGTGTGTAAAAAGAAGAGGCAGAGGAGTAAGATCATTTTAGAGAATTATATGCTGAATGTTCATCTCTACTCCAGGAAGGGAAGATAAGGGAAATTTTTGATTTCCATTATTAACAGGACCACATAGAAAACCATACAGAAGTCCTGTGGAGAGTGTCCAGGTGTGAAGACAAGAATCTTACTCCCACAAGGAGGAATCTAAAGGTGAGAGCAGAATAGGGTGTTGGTCAGCTTTCTGTTACTGACAAACATCTGAGGAAAACAAGTTAGTGGACAAAATATGTTTTGGCTCATAGTTCCAAAGGTTTCAGTCTATGGTGGAATGATACCATTGCTTTGGGCCTGAGGTAAGCAGAACATCACGGAAGAGGGATATATGAGATATATATGCTCAATTCATGGCATCCAGGAAAGAGAGAGAGGAAGGGTAGAAGTAAGAGGTGGAGCAAGAGGAGGAGGAGAAGGAGAAGACAACAATAAAGGTAGAGGAGAGAAGAGAAAGGAGAGAGGAGAGAGAAGAGGGAGATGAAGTCTATACACAGAAAATAAACCCTTCCAGAAAATGCCCCAGGGACCTGCTTCCTCCAACCATGACCCAACTGTCTATGATTTCTACCACCCACCAGCAGTTCATTCAACTATCAATGGATTAATCCACTGATGATGTCAGAGCCCTCATGATCCGATCTCATCCTCAGAGCCCCCACCTCTGGACATTGCTGTACTGGGGACCAAAACTTTGATATATGAGCCTTTAGAGGACATTCCAGATCCAAATCATAAGAGATGGCCTTACTTTTGACTGAAGAAAGGTGGCTCTATGGGGGACAACTGGATGCCCACCATGGCAGTAGAAGAAAACTATTTCCCAGCAATTAAGAAAAACAGAACAGGATCCCATCCAAGAGAACTGCAGGGACAGGTGAAGGGACCTTAGAGAAGTGACCTACAGAAGCCCAAAGACAGAGAGAAGCAAGAAATGGCCAGGTTACAGGATCTATATGTGACAAACCACAAAATTCCAATGACAGAGATTAAAGATCTAAATATATGGAAAGATATTCAACATTAATATATTGGGTAACACAACATTGTCAAGACATAACCTAATTTATAAACTTAATTTATAGATTCAACATAATTTCAATCAAAACTCCAGGAAGGTATTTTGAAGCTATTGACAAACTGATTCTAACACTTATATGTAAAGCTGAAAGACTCAGAAGATCTATGAGGAAGAAGAATAACCAAGTCAGGGTAAGGTACATTATCTGACTCACTATAAAGCTATAGTAATCAGGACAGCATGGTCTTGGTGAAAGTACAGACACATAGATAAATGGAACTGAGCAGAGAGCCCAGAAATAGATCCAAACAAGTATTTCAAATGAGCTCTGGCAAAAGAGGAAAGAAAATTCACTGGAGAAAGCAGAGTCTTTAAAATAAATGGTTCTGGGAAATTTGAGCACCTATATTTAAAAAAAATTGAACCTACGCACAAATCATACACCTTTTGCAAACATTAACTTAAAATTAATCCTATACCAAAATGTAAAATGAAAGACATGCAACTTCCAAAAGAAACTGAAGCAAAAAATCTATACAATGTGTTAACTGATGAATTTCTAAATGTAACACAAGAAACATGATGTGTGAAAGAAATGCTGATAAATTGAACTTCATTAAAATTATTAACCTTTGCTCTGTGAAAGACAGTTAAGAAAATTAAAGGTCAAAGCTCCCACAGAGAGAAAATATTTGCAAATCACATATCTGCTAAAGGATGCATATCCAAAGAATTAGTAATTTTATCAATAAAATAACAAATACCCCATCTAAAAAGTGGGCAAACGATTTGAGTAGATATCTTACCAATATGACATAAACATGGCAAATAAGCACACAGAAGTCACTCAACATTATCTGTCACTGACAATTGCAAATTAAAGCAACAAGATACTACCTCACATCTGTTAGAATAGTTAAACCCCCCAAAACTCATGGTATTCATGGGTGTTGAGAGTGTAGCATTTGCAGGAATGCAAAAAGTTTGGCAGTTTCTTACAAAACTGGTAAATACATTTTCAGGTATCTTCCTGCTGTAAATCAAAATGATGACCATACAAAAACCTAAACATCAATGTTTATAGCAGCTTTATTTACAACCACTAAAACCTAAAAGTAACCAAGATATCCTTCAAAGGTGAATGGATAAACAAACTGTGGTAAATCCATACAATGGAGAACTATTTAAATGAGATATCAAATCGTGTGTTTTAGTCAACTTCTGTTGCTATAAGAAAATTCCTAAGACTGGTTACTTTCTAAAGAAAATAGTTCTGGAGTTTCAAGAGCAATGCACCAGAATATACTTGACTCTGGTAGATGCATCAGGTCTCGTAGCAGATGGCATCATGATGGTGGGAATGAGTGCATGTGGAAATGTGGAGAGATTGCTAGAGAGAGAGAGAGAGAGAGAGAGAGAGAGAGAGAGAGAGAGAGAGAGAGAGAGAGACCACTACAACATTCAAATGTACTTGTAACAACCCATTCTCATAAGGATTAATCTACTATGCAAGACAATCAGTCCCTTTCTAGAGTGGCTCTCTCATGATCTAACCATCTTTCACTAGGAAACTTCTCTTAAAGTTTCCACCATCTCTAAACCATTACACTGGGGTCCCAGTTTCTCTTTGGGGCACCCACTCAAGCCACATCCCATACCATAGCACCATATATGAATCTTAACTGCATATTGTTAAGTGAAAGAAGCCAGTCTGAAAAGTGTGCATACTGTATGAATCCAGTTATGTGACATTTTGGAAATGCAAAACTATAAAAATATAAAATAAAATATATATTATAAAATATTATAAGAATATAATATAAAATATAAAAATAGTAAAATAATGATTAAAAAAGTTACCATGGATTCAGGAGGAAGAAAATGTCAAATAATTGAAGCACAAGTACTTTTATTAGGACTGTAAAACCATTTCTGCACGCTACTGTAATGGTGAACACATAACATGAATTTGTCAAAACCTTTCAGAGCAAAAAGTGAAACTTCATATAGGTAAATTAGAAAAATACAGAAAATATTTTTAGTGAGGTTGAAGATATAAGGTTGGAATGCAGAATATTACAAAACTATCTAAGAAGGAGAGGAGAAAGACAAAAGAAAGAAAGAATGAAGGAAGGAAGAAAAGAAAGAAAGAAGGAAGGAAGAAAGGAAAGGAAGGAAGGAAGGAAGGAAGGAAGGAAGGAAGGAAGGAAGGAAGGAAGGAAGGAAGGAAGGAAGGAAGGATGGAAGGTTATATGGAGGAGGCATAGCTGATATGATGGAAATCTCAGGGACTCAGAGGCACCCACTACATTCTCCATAAGAGATGGGGGCCAGCCCTTGAGTATGAGGTAGGTAGGAGTCCTCCTCTCTTCTCCTCTTTCAACCTGAGGGGCATAAATGTCTGTTAGCAATTGAGAGATTGAGGTGTATCTAGGAAATATTAGAAAAGCCACCAGTGCTGGCTTTTCAACTCCAGGCATTCAAGAATGGGTCAAGACAGGACTGGAAGCAGAAAGAAACCCCCAACACTAATGGTTTCACCAGCACTAATGGTGAGCTAAGTGCATATATTTGGTATTGACACCACACTGGGTCTAGCTCATGCCATGGACAAGCAAAGAAGTAGGCACTGATGACAGGTAAGGAAAGCAGAGTCAGGGAGAACTGGGATGATAATGGCAGTGGTGGCATGATTTTGGAGCTGTGGCCAAGGGGCCCCTCTGGCAAAGAGATATCTAAGCAGACACCTGAATAAAGTATGGGGTAACTGAAGCTCTGGCAGAAGTGTCCATCAAGCAAAGGGAATTGTCATTGCAGATATTTGTGCTTGAGAAGAAGCTGGGAGACTGGATCCTCTAATCTCTGTAGGGCCAAAGCAGTCTAGAGGACAGAAAAGAAAGCTGTAAGTGTGCTTGGCCAAGTAGCATTAGGATCACAAAACTTAGTGGGGCCATGGAATGGTATTGGATTTTATTCCACCAATGATGGGAAGCTATTGGGAGCAAAATTAAATCTCAGGTTTTGGCTTTCTCTAGTAAAGACCAGTTCAATTAGCACTGTATAATGTTCATGATGAAATCATTTTTTAAACATTAACTAAAACTGATCTCAGATTTGTGTGTCTTACTTGGAATTGGTAGTGGAGTTCCTAAGTCTGAGAACAGCAGTCTCAAGCTCCATTACAGGACAGGTTTCATTCCAGCTCAGGCCATTGGCAATCTCAGGGCTGTGGGTTGTCTGTGTTTATTCTACACTCTGCACTGAATCCCAGGTACAGACCCTGTGAGTTATCACATCTGATTGCCTCATTTATCCTAAGTCTACAACAGCCCCAGATATCTAGCCCAGATACCACCACCCACTCTTTGCCAGTAATTGTGCTTTTTCCTAAGGAGACAGGAATGTGTGAAGGTAGTAAGGTAAGGATGCACATGGGATCCACTGTTTCTGTCTCTTTCTCCACCTTCCATATTCTAAATTTTTGAGCCTACATTGATAAGTAAAGATTGTTGCTCATGCAGGCAAGCTCCTTTATTGAAAAGTCACAGAGAGTGAGTTTTAGCTTAGAATGAGAAAGATTATTCAAAGCACTCTGCCTAAGCAGCCAGTAATCTCTGCCAACCCCACTCAAAGTCCATCTTTTTCCTCCTCCCTTTTCTTTCATTCCATAGAGTTGGTTTTCACTGCTTATCTACTTTCTCAGAGCAAGTCTTATCATAATAAATTGTGCACCAAGACATCCATGAGGAAAAAAAGACAAAGGTGGTCCAACTGTCTTCTGTCAATGATGGTCTGGAATTTAGATGAAGCTTTTTGGAATGCATGACCCCCTCTTAGGACTTGGAGGCAAAGTCTGTAGCTCCCTTGATGAGAACAGGAGGAATACCCAAAGCACACAAAGGAACAGGATGCCTTTGCTCTCTGCTACCCCCTCCTTTTCATGGAGATCCAGAGAGAGGAATTTCATTCTCTGCAAAAACAATCTCATCCCTCAAAGCAGCAATAAAACATATTTAATATAGCCAGCCTATTGATCCAGGGATACAGGCACAAATCAGCTCTTGCTTCTGACCAGGTCCAGCTGTAATAATAATTTGCAAACAAAACATCAACAACCATGTCAATAATAATGTTAATCATAACATTGACATTTATGGGGCTTTTGGTTTGTATAGATAACACACTCTCTATGTAATTACCTCTGTGCATCCCCGAAGTGACATTATGAGGATAGATGTCTTAATGTTACCTTCCTTGGACAGAAGAAGTAACCAAGGATCCTGGAAATTTAGTTGCCTCTTCAAAGGAAAATAACTGATGGCTGCAGATTCTAAGTCTGTGTGCAGGCTCTGGGGCTGCTGACCACTACATCCCATGGAAACCAGCCCCAACATCCACCTGTCTACAATTGTGGACAGACAGCAGAGTAGCAATTGCTACAGTGACCAGGAGAAAGCAGGCAGGCAACAAGGATTAGAGCATAAGCTCTACACTCAAGAGCCTGTTTCAGGTTTCACTGTTGCTCAGCACTAAGGTATTTGTTGGACAAGCTATGTAGACTTTGAAGTTCAGTTTCCTCATCTTTCAGATGGGGACAAGAATGCCATCTCCCTTTTATGGCTCTTAAAAGGATTAAAAGACATGTCTATAAAATGCTTAGCACAGCACCTGGAATGTAATAAATGTCAATTAAAATAAAAGTTAGTTGTCTTTATTAAAGCAGGCTTATGAATAGCTTTTTGCTGTGAGGAACAGGGGCACCATCATCCTCACCTGCATGCCCCGTAGGAAGAGCAGTCTAATGCAGTGAATGCAGCAGCACTCTCTCTTGTTGTCAGGTGTCATTCTCAGAGAATTGAGCTCTATCATTCCAGGGAAAACCACTCTCCACCCTCCCTGGCATCCTACTTCACCCCTAACGCATGGGGACATTTCCATTTCTCCATTCCTGTTGAAACTGGGCTGGAAGCTCCCATGGTTGTATTTGGACTTAAAGTTCCTTTGTCCATTTCTTCTCTCCTTCTCCAAGGGCCTCAACTTTGCATCTTTCAACACTTCCCCAAATGCTACCAAGTGCTACTAATAGTTTCTCCCATTTGGCTCAGTTTATTTCACTCCCAGCATGGAAAATTACTGAAAGTGTTACTCCTGGGTGCTAGGATAGAGGTTGTACTTACCATGACAGCAATTTTACTGAATGATGCACTCACATGCAGAAAAATATAACCCTGGTTATTAAGGAGACAGGCTATTTCATTCAAAAATATTGTATTGATGACATGCTATGTTCATGTACGAATATAACACAATAAATGTAGTTTTTATATATACTTATAATACACTAATTAAAATAATAATTTTAAAAACAGAAGGGAGATCAGTACAGTAGAACATGTGGATTAGGGAGAGGGAGAAGGAGAGTGGAAAGGAAGGTACAGGGGAATAAGATTGATCAAATTATGTCATGTGCACCTTCAGGTATGGCATAATGATTCCTCCTGTTAAATATAATTACAATGCATGAATAAAAGAAAAAATAAGCAAATAAAAGATCTATAGTAATTATCCAGAAACTGTTCTGTAACATTTCTACATGAGATTTTACTGACCTATCCTGCATGGAAACAGGCCCAGGAATTGTGGCTTCAATGCCTTTTCACTCTTGTTGGAAAGAATTGGACTCCTATTCCATGAACTGAGGAGTTTAAAAGCACTTACAAGTCTAGAAGGATTCTGGAGTCAGGGACAGTCACTGTTTCTGTTTTGAGGCTTCTGCTCCCCCATGCTTCTCTGTACCCCATCACCTATGCTGGCCTGACTCAGTGCCTTCCAGGTTCTCCACAAAGCAAGCAGAACAGGACAAAACCAAACCAACACAGATGCTCAAAGTCTAATGAGAACAGGAAAGACTATATTTCAGAAAACCAACCAACTTCAAATTGGAAATTATATATATATATATATATATAATTTTATCATAAAAGACTTGTATATAGGATATATAAAGAACTCTTACAACTCAACAATAAAAAGACAAATAGCTAATCTAAAAATGGACAGAAGATTCAAATTAACAGTTGGGAAGTTAAAATGGCACAGCTTTTTTGGAAGACAGTATGGCCATTCTTCAAAAGTTAAGTATAGAACTTAACTAAATCAATTTCACTTTTAGTTATACACCCAAGATAAATGAAAATAGGTGTTGACACAAAATCTTATGCATGAATTTTGTATCAACATTACTCACAATAGTCAAAAAATGAAATATACCTAAATGTTTACCAATTGAATAGATTAATAAAATGTAACATATGCACACAGCAGAATGTTGTTCAATAATAAAATGAGATGAAATAATGCTATATCATGAATAGAGTTTAGTAACCTGTGCTAAATGAAAGAACTCGGAGGCCAGTCACAAAAGACAACATATCACATTATTTCACACATATAAATTGCACAGAATAGGAGAATCTATTGAGATAGAAGAAGAGTAATGGTTTCTGAGGGTTTAGGGAAATTATTAATAATTGGAAGTGATTGCTAATGGGTGTAGGATTTATTTCTGAGGTGATGAAAATGTTCTAAACTTGATTCTAGTGGTAGTTGCTCTAACACCACTGAATTATGCACTATAAATGGGTGAGTTATATGGGATATGAATTATATTTCTAAAATGTCATTTTAAAAAGAGATGATAGAATAATAATATAAAATAATAGCTTTCACATCTGAGACTCAATACATACCTATTTGTAATTATAGCAACTTTTCATGACATGGAGGTGCCAGTCACCATTACCACCACTTACCAGAATGGGGAGGTCGTGGCATGCACTTCTGAGCTGTGCTAGGCCATCTGTTCCCATTTCTCAGTGAGAGCATTCAAATTTGAAAAAAAAAAATGTGGTCTCATCCATTTGTCATGATAATTTATCCAGTCAGGCCATGGTATTTGCAGTCAGCACCATAGAGTTTAGCAATTAATTATCACTTAATTGTTCTATGTATGGCTATTCATTCTCCCAAACAAGACTGATTGATGGGTGCAGCAAGATGGAAGGTGGCAGCAGTGCTTAGCAGGTTAGTAAACTCAATTGGACTCCTCAGACATCTCCTGTCAACCAATATCAACCCTATGAGATTAGCACATCCACTCAGCGCAATCTGAATAGACCTGTCCAATTAAGGATCTCCACAAAGGACCCATATTAGAATTTCAACTCTGAAAATGGCCTTGGCCCTCATTTAATCCAAACTCCTCATCTGCATCATGGCCCCCATGTGTTCATTACAATATACACATTGCTGCTTCAGTCCTGGGTGAGTGTGGGCTGCAAGTCTCTGGTGTGGCTCTTTCAGGCTGGACTCCAGACCTCTGTCACCCTGATGTACCTGAAGGCTATTGGAACAACTCTGTATAATACCACATCCCAGAAGGTCCACTGTGTCACATTCTAGAAATATGACATCGCCTTGCTACACACATATGTCTAGATGTAAACTCACCTGTAGTTCTTGGAATAAGTTTGAGTTTGTTAGGGTTTAAAGCATTATAGTTAGTAGCTGTTTTAGTCAGCTTTTTCACTGCTGTGACTAAAGGACTCAACCAGCACAACTGTAGGGTAGGAAACATTTATGAGAAAACTCATGGTCTCAGAGGTCTTAGTCTGTTTACTTGAGGCAAAACATCATGACAGAAGAGTATGGCAGAGGGAAGCAGCTCGCATGTTAATCAGAAAGCAGAGAGAGTCTCCACTCTCTAGATACAAAATATATATCCCAAAGCCACACCCCAATTCCCAACTCCTCCAGCCATACCCTACCACTTCGATTCAGTTAATCTGTCAGTGGATTAATTCACTAATTAGATTAAGACTTTTACAATCCCAATCATTTCTACTCCAGACCTTCTTGCATTGTCTCACATGTGAGCTGTTGGGGGACTCCACATCAAAACCATAACAATAGCATTTCTGTTTATACAGAAGCACTGCCTTATCAAATATATAAAAGGATCTTTCTAAGGAGTCAGTATTTCCTCACATGGCTCACAGACCAGTAAGTTTTGCAGGAAAAAGTAGAGTCACTTTTGCCGCGACATTAGGGGTTCCTAGCTTTCTTCCTTGGTTCAGCTCGGTCCTTTATGTGTTGAGCTGCACTTTGTCAGCTTTGGGTCATGCGAATTGCAGAGAGGCTGCATTTTCTACCTACTGAAATCGCTGCTCCCACTGAATGCAAAATTCCCCCGCAGAACTCCTGCAGCAGTGGAGGCCTTCACAAGCTCTCAGCAGGGTTGTTTTTTCCACAAGGTGAAAAGGTCTGCAGGCCCTAGATAAGCCTGTCTAAAAGCAGAACTCAAACTCCTTGTGTTTATGCCACATCAGCACAGACACTCTTAGGTTAATTGCCCAATCCCATTTGTTCAGCTGTGAGATGTATGTCAGCCACTGCTGCAGAAAGCCGAGAGAAATGACCAACAGTAATTTGATTCCATAAAGAGCTCCAAAATGAGTCTTGTCCAAAGCTGATGCCATCCATGTTTCCATGGCAACCAGCATCCATTGAAAAGGAGTAAAAAGCCTAAACAATTGTGTCATGGACCAAGTCTTGCAGAAGCACTGGGTAGCAGGAGGCAGAGTGGAGACTTGAAGCAGAGAGTCACGTGATTGAATACACCAGTATCCCTTTTAAGTTCAAGGCACTGTGTGAGTAAAAGAGAGGATTGTATCTTCAGACTCAGATTGAAGTGCCTGGCTGCCTTTTTGGAGCGACAGCTCTCTTGTCCCTATATGAGAGAAGTTACAGCAGTCTCTTTACTGGTCTCAGACAAACATCTATAAGCAAGAAACTGCTCCTTTGGAGCATGTGGGGAAGGGTTCTCGGAAGAGCTTTTGCAGTGGCCCATTGTATACCCACAGAGTATACAATGTGCACCACAAAAATATCTAGGGGAGCTTTTAGGCCTCAGCATGGAGGAGGAAGCTAGGGCTTCACTATAGCATGCTATCATAATGCTTATTCTTCTTCTGGCTGATGTGGTCTTCTTCATGAAATTTCACAAAATTCCATGACATGTGGTCTTCTCTATGAACTTCCATGGAATTCAGCAGCATAATGAAAGAGATGATCAAATGCTGGCCTCAGTGTAGAAAAAAGGTGATGGAACCATATGAAGGAGTTGGGAAAGTAGTGTGCTTTACTTAATTAATTGCAATCATAGAAAATTCTAAGTCTTGATTTTGTAACTCTATCAACTTGACATGAGCTGGGCTGGCATTTAAGATCGAATTAAGAACCATTTGATCACAGTGAGTGATGACATCATTTTAGAGTCCTGCACTGTGTTCCTCTCATAGGGTTGCAGTTTTCTTTGCCAACATTATAGCTGGTACCTAGGTATAGCTTATGAAGTGTATTAACACCATGAGAATTCCATGATAGCCTTTACCTGAGATACAAGAAGGAATAGGACCAAATATTCCCATGCCATAGCTACATTGAGCCCTCCCATTCCATTAGCAATTTGGCACAGTACCCAGGATGAACAACATCATGTTGAGGATGTAAGTATAGCATCTCAATCTAGACCAATGGACTTAAGTCTTTATGGAAAAATGAGGAAAATTGATGTTTCTAGAAAGTTCCCCTGGAGATATTATTGGCAGATACTGTGTCAACTTCAACTTTAAACCTCTTCTTGATTATTGATGTTTAAAAAAGCACTAAATGGCCTGAAGCCCTGGCTTTGGAAGAAAATATGACTCTAAATAATGTAATAATCACTACATTTGGAAAATGCAGGTTTGCTTTCTGCATGCTTACACGTGAAAGATCATGGAGCAATGCTGCTGTTGGCTGTAAGAGCCTGTGCACTGATTGACAGGAAGGAGGATCCTGGTGTGTGCCTGAATGCAGGAAAGTATCGTGTACTCTTTCATACAAGGGGCCAGTTGTTGGTTGTGATTCTACCACCTGGGAAACACTGGCATTTCCACTTGATAGGCAGAATCGTGACTCTCCCTTACAGATGCTGATTCTATAATGTATTTTTAAATGACTTAATAAGATGATTTTAAAATAAGACCAAGGAAGTGCATAACTACCATTTCTATCCATTACTCATGTTGCCTGACTTTCTTTCTGAGTTTGATTTAGATTTTTGCCAATTTTCCAGGGAAAGTGTTGTTTGTGATTGGTAAAATGAGTCATAGTTTATGTGAGTGGAGAAGAGTCAATGAAAAGGCAGTTTTAAAATGATAATATGGGAAGTCATACAAAACTTCAGTGTTGTTGAGCCCAGGGAAAGAGTGTCTATTGAAAATGCCATGATAGTAACTAAAAATGGTCATTTCTTATTCTGGTTGAGGTGATACATGCCTGTAATCCATGACTTGGGAGGTTGAGGCAGGAGGATCATGAGTTCAAGGCAAGCTTCAGCAAATTAGCAAGACCCTATCTCAAAATAAAAAGGGATGAGGATATGGCTAACTGGTGAAGCTCCATGGGTTCAACCCATAATACCACCCCCCTCAAAAAAAGAAAACCCCAAAAAACAATAAACTTTTTTTTTTTATTTTTAAAAACAATTTGCAACCTTAATCACAGTGGTTACCCTAAGAAGTTAGATGAATGGACAGAGATGATACTTCTGGGTTAACAAATAGTGAAGTTTCATAGTTATGGTGTGTTAATGGGAGCTATGAAAGAAGCTGATAAAGAACAATCCAGTAGAAATTGGGTCATTAAGCCTGAGACTCTGCTAGAGTGAGCAAGTATATCACAGGTGCTGGAAACAGAATAATTTGCCTGGGGACACTTGAGCCAACTGGTTGTCCCAGTCTCTCACAACTGGTCTCACTCAGCCTGTAGGTGACATTTAAAGCCTGGGTCTGCTCCTGGCTGGCCCAGCAGAGTCCATTGCTGATTCTCAGTGCCCAGGGATAGACCAAACCACCTCAATTCTTAGGGATGAGCCAGGCTTGACCAGGACAGGCCACTGTTGATCCTCAGTGCCTACTGCTGCTTTGGCCTAACTGACTGATCCTTCTTCCAAGAGACCATCAAAATTGAAGATATGGCATATCTGTTTAAATATGACTCCCAGTCAGTTTCTCAGTTACATTAATGTTTTTTTGGACTTACAAACATGGTGTATGCTTGCCCAATAAATATCTGCAATCATAAATGCAAAAGAATAGCAACAATGGTCAGATTCAAGTCCTGTGATGCTTATATGTAGTTACATCAGGGAAGTAAAAGCAAGAGAATCCTACACTTCATCAGAACCTGCTTTTCAACCCATGTGATGTGAGCTTCCTGTTTCTCAGGTCCATTCACCTGAGATCCTAGCAAGAAGTTAATGGTTTGGGTTTATATTTCTTTTACTCATGCAATGGTACATTTTGATGGAGGTGTAGGTGTGCGAAGGGGCAGAGTCAAGAAGAGGGGATAGAATGGGGCATGCAGGAAGAAGACATAATTTTTGTGAGCTCCTACTTAAAATAAAAGGTTTCTTTGCATATATATGACATTCTCCCAGTAACTGACATATGTGGGCATATGTGATTGATGTTCTGAGCGGAAACGTGTGCATGGCCGGAAGCAGACAATGAAGCTGCTCCTTGGATTTGCATTTGCATTGCCTTGAAGAATTGTTTTCAAGAAAAAAGTCATAGGAACTATTTTCCAGATTCACAGTGAGGCTTTATGCTTCTAGTGAAATCCCAGGAAGCCTTTGATCTTTTCCGTTTTATGCATAAGGCTAAGATTTATTAATTGTATTGACTTTCCATGTTTACACTAGACACATGCATTTGTCAAGTACCACTTCCTTCAACTCTCTTTTAGAATCAACTATTAATGATGTTTGTTTTACATTCTGATGCCTTTAATTTGTGAATCCCTTATTGCTAAAGTTATGAGTTCCATTTTCCAAGACAAATATAGTGATGGTCTTCGCCAAATTATAATATTTTTCTATATTCTAATTTCTTATTTTAAATTAAAGCCTGCTCATCTCCCATCTGTCTCCTTTCTATCCTACCATTAACCACTAGGCTTGTGAGATTGCTTACTTTAACACACACACACACACACACACACACGATGCAATAACTATGTAATATTAAATACAGAAGCATTAAATCAATTAAAAGTAATTTTAGAATAAACTCAGTGAATATATCTAATGTCTTACAAGTACTGTAAATACTGATATAATAATATTTGGGTCTCAAATAATATTAGAGAGCATTAAATGAGATATACAATATGAGAGAACATGGCACTTGGCTATTTTACAGATGTCCTCTTTATTAGTTAATCCATATCAACAAAGTTGAAAGTTAAGGGATCATATAGTTAATGTACTGAGGTAGATTATCAGACAATTTCCTCCAAGGCCACTCAGATTACACTCAATGGTATGAATCTCGCATTGTTCCCTTCATGTCAGTGCTCCATCTTCTATACCATCTAAACTTATCTCGGTGCAATAGTGACTCCCACCCAGTAATCAGCTGTCGTTTCCCTTTGGGTATTAAGAAAATCATTGCCAACTGAAAGGAGCCACAGAATTTTTTGCTTCAACATCCAGGTTTTGACCATTTTTATAATTCTTAGGAATTACTTGGTTTTCCACACTGACACTACAGCTGTTATGTATACAAATGATTCAGAACATTCTGAAGTAATGAAATAACCCCATTTAAGACCCTAGAGTTCTCTGCAGAGAGCATTTCTCCATTAAGGCAGGAAGTCACACTGCTTTGAGTGGTTGTGCTGTTCTCGGGAAAGCTAAAGCAATCTTTTCCAAGACTGTGAATATACTTAAAACTCAGCCCCCAAGAACCAACTAGAATGATTTTCTCCCATGCTAATTTTAATATCTTCTGTTCACTTTGGATATAGTGAGTAATGAACTTATGTTTCTCTCTCCATAGATTGGTTGGAACAAGGTATGTGTCTCAAAGGCAGAGTTCACTTTGCAAGAACAGTCCGCTAGTGCCTGCTTCCAGGAGGGCACTCTTGAAGACACTAGGGAATCACATATTGGGCCTGATTACCAGGCACAATAGAAAAAACATGGTGCCTCTCTACTTTAATAAATAATACTATTTTCAAAGGCTCTGGGACCATTTCAGTTTCCTGTGTTTCTCAAACCAGAGACTCTAAAATTTAAGAAGTGGGATAGTTGAACCACATGACTATAAATTCCACACTGTGCAAAAGCAAGTGGAGAGCCTCATGTATTTACTGACTTTTTCTTATTCCTTTTCTCTAAGACTGCAATACCAGCTAGAATGCTCAACATCTTTGAAAGTAATAAAATTTGAATAGGTGATTCCCGACTTGAGAATGTCTTTACAAAATGACATGGAAGCCAGGTCTCCAAAATTACATCATTACATTTCTTAACTGGATTAATAAACCAATATACCTTTAAGATAAATCCTAGTTAAAATACAGTGTTCCTCTAAAAACTGGATCAAGACAGGGATGTCTTCTTTTACCACTTCTCTTTAATATAGTTCTTGAAACACTGGCCAGAGCAATTAGACAGACAAAAGAAATTAAAGGGATAAGGATAGGTAAAGAAGAACTCAAATTAGCACTATTTGCTGACAATATGATTCTATACCTAGAAGACCCCCAAAATTCCACCAGAGACTTCTAGAAATAGTAAGTGAATTCAACAAAGTAGCAGGATACACAATCAACACCCATAAATCAAAGGCATTTCTGTATATCAGTGATAAATCCTCTGAAAAGGAAATGAGGAAAACTATCCCATTTACAATAACCTAAAAAAACACTTGGGAATTAACTTAATGAAAGAGGTGAAAGACCTCTACAATGAAAACTACACAATGATAAAGAAAGACATTTAAGAAAAATCTTAGGAGATGGAAAGATCTACCTTGTTCTTGGATAGGCAGAATTAATGTTGTCAAAATGACATACTACTAAAAGCACAATACAGATTTAATGCAATTTTGATCAAAATCCTAATGACATTCCTCATAGAAATAGAAAAAGCAGTCATGAAATTCATCTGGAAAAATAAGAGCCCCAGAATAGCTAAAGCAATCCTTAGTAGGAAGAGTGAAGAAGGTGGCATCACTATACAAGATCTTAAACTGTACTACAGAGCAATAGTAACAACAAAAAACCAGCATGGTATAGGCACCAATACAGACTGGTAGACCAATGATATGGAATAGAGGACACAGAGACTAACCCACAAAATTACAATTATATTAGACAAAGGTGCCCAAAACATGCACTGGAAAAAAGAGAGCATCTTCAAAAAATGGTGCTGGGAAAACTGGAAATCCATATGCAACAAAATGAAATTAAATTCCTATCTCTCACCATGCACAAAACTCAACTCAAAGTGGATCAAGGACCTAGGAAGTAAACCAGAGACACTTCGTCTATTAGAAGAAAAAGTAGGCCCACATATCCATCATGTTGAATTAGGCCCCAGCTTCCTTAATAAGACTCCTACAGCACAAAAATTAATATCAAGAATCAATAAATTGGATGGATTCAAACTAGAAAGCTTCTTCTTAGCAAAAGAAACAATCAGTGAGGTGAATATAGAGCCTACAATTTTGGGGACAAATTTTTATCACACACATGTCAAAGCACTAATCTCTAGGATATATAAAGAACTCAAAACTCTTAACACCAAAAAAAAAAAAAACAAATAACCCAATCAATAAATGGGCCAAGGAACTGAACAGACACTTCTCAGAAAAGTAATTAACAAATACATGAAAAATGTTCATCATCTCTCAAAATTAGAGAAATGCAAAACAAAACTACTCTAAGTTATCATCTCACTCCAGTCAGATTGGCAGCTGTTATGAAGACAGACAACAATAAATGTTGGCAAGAATGTGGGGGGAAAAGCACACTCATACATTGCTGATGGGACTGCAAATTGGTGCAGCCAATATGGAAAGCAGTATGGAGATTCCTTGGAAAACTGGGAATGGAACCACCATTTGACCTAGCTATCCCACTCCTCGGTCTATATATCCAAAGGACTTAAAAACAGAATATCACAGGGACACATCAATGTTTCTAGCAGCACAATTCACAATAGCTAAACTGTAGAACCAACCTACATGTCCTTCAGTAGATGAATGGATAAAGAAAATGTGATATATATACACAATGGAATATTATTCAGCATTAAAAGGGAATAAAACTATGGTAAATGGGTGGAGTTGGAGAAGATAATGGTAAGTGCAGTTAGTGAATCTTAAAAAAACAAATGCTGAATATTTTTTTCTGATTTAAGCATGCTGATTTATAATGTGGTGGTGGGGCATGGGAGGATTAGATGAACTCTAGATGGGGCAAAAGGGAAAAGGGGAGGGAGGGGAAGGGAGGGGGCCCTTGGGTAGGAAAGGTGGTGGAATGAGATGGTCATCATTACCCTAAGTACACGTATGAAGACACAAATGGTGTGACTCTACTTTGTGTACAAACAGAGATATGAAAAATTGTGCTCTATATGTGTAATATGAATTGTAATGCATTCTATTGTCATATATAACAAATTAAAATTAAAAATGTAGAAAAAAATAAATAAGCCCCACCAAAGAAAAAAAAAAAAAAACTGCACAGGGAGAACAAAAACAGCCCAGTCATCAAATTACTGACCCTTGACATGGCAGGAAGCGAGGCTGCATTCTGATCCGAGTCCCTATGTATCCCTGTATAGAAGAGGATACTGCCACACATGCCTCCCTGCTTCTCAGTATACTTCACACAATGTTTATTTTCTGTTGGTGAAAACAGTGAGGTTTTCACCACGTACTCCTCTCCCCAGTGTAATATGGAAAGCACTGCACGTGTGTGTCACACATAATACACATTTGTATTTCTTGTTGAGTTAATTCATTGTCATTTTTACATGCATGCAGTGGCCAGTTGCCATCTCTGATTAAATTGAGATTCTTTGGCATAAGTGAAACTTCTTGTCATTGTATAATTGATGAGGAATCAGCATATAATCTTTCTGTGAATTTAAGCAGTTTTGGAGATAAAAAGCACGTGGATGTTATTAATCATTTGCATATCTCCTACTTTTTCTCAAATCCACCAAAACATGTTTCCCCCCCTACAAATTGGCTATGCATTTTCTGAGTGTTCATGTCTTTCGGGGTGGAAATATGCATCTGAGCTTTTGCATGAAGAAAGACTGATCTGGCTCCCCTTTGTCCCTGCCCAAGATGAAGATGCACATCAGAGAATTCTCTACCTAGTTAGTTCTACCTCATGGGCTGCATTATTTCCAGATGGGCTCTTTGCCTCTTTTATATGAAGTCAAAAGATATCACTCAAGTGTGTGATTGGTCATCTGTCAGCTTGACTGGCGGCATCCCACAGAGGCTTTTAGGTGTCTGTGTTATCCTGAAACAGACAAGACTTCTGCTGAGCATCTAGTGAGCCCAGACTCACTCTCAGCACAGAAACCTGCCATGCTCTACTCAATTTAGTCCTGCAAAGAGTGCGTGTGTGCGTGTGTGCGTGTGTGTGTGTCTTCCATATGCTGTCATAAGCCACTCTTATAGACTTTGATCCTGTCTGTAACTTTCGAAAAGAAGTGGTAGAGAGAGTATAGCTTGC